>NC_090252.1:57038910-57041410 GCF_037325665.1 Littorina saxatilis
ACTGTGTGATGATATCTTGGTCTGTTTCGACCGGCCTCGATTTTGATATCACTGTCTCAACAGATCATAGCAGAAGATATCATCACAGAGTCCGTCAATATTGGGTAATAAGATACAAGCAAATTCACCTTCGTTGTATCTCTTTGTCTAAGTTGCCCAGTTGGTCTAACTGCAGTGAGTATTTTAATAAGTCTAAGAAAGATGTGAAGTTATAGCGTCACGCATTTGTTGTGTCACAGTAATTGTGTCACACATTCCAAGTACACTAGCTGCATCTATATGGTCATATAATTATAGCTATTCTGATAGACACGTGGGGGAATTCGGGGGCTGTGATTGGATGGTCTCACACATCCCTATTGCGATCATCAAAGGATAACGCTACGGAAGTTGGTCATTTTTTGCCGATATCCAAATTATATCGGCAATAACAAAGACGCATGGTTCCGGTTTCTTCCACGTGTATAAAGTACACGCATACCTCGCCAGGTTTGTTTCTGTGACTAGTCGGCAGACAATGCCATTTGCTTTGTGTGTATGTTTTTTTATGCTTACTGTACATGACATACATTACGTGTAAAATCCAGTTCTTTAACAGGCAACACACCTTGCAAAGTTCAAGAAGCTGCAATCTGAAGCGACCTATCTCTGATTCTAGCAGACGATCTTTCCTATGTTGAACACAAAATCAGCAAACTTTCCTGTCACATAGAACGTCCATTGTATAGTGCAATGTTGAAATGAAGTTACCGGTCTGAAACATTTAGTCGTTTCTTCTGAGACAATCCTTGTTCTATTATCATCTACAGATTTACCGCAGTCTTCACCACGCGAATTCCCAACAGAAGTCAGACTGTCGAACATAAAATATACGTAAGCAAGCATGATACGTCATGGCGTCATATGATTCCTAGCATATTGACGTAATGCTAAACATCCGGTTATCTCGAGTCTTCTCCCTAATACATGTCCGTGGGTTTTTCAATGTTCTGTGATTTTCGTGGCTTCATGCGCAAAGGGATATGCGCACTATAACCGTCGTCTGCAATCAACGACAAGGACCATTCTGGTAGTTGTTGCTGACAAAAACATGATTTTAACACAGAATATAATGTCAGAATAGCGATATAAACGCTAGTGTGTTTTCAACGTAGCAATAGGGTCCGATATTTAGACTTGAACAAGTATAATGCGACTCGTCTTTGACTCGTCGGCATTATACTTGTCTCGTCTAAATATCGGACCCTTTTGCTTCGCTGAAAACACAATAGCTGTTATTATTGTAAGCGTCAACGATGATCGTTTCTCTTACTTTTTGTGACATGTGGTATTTTTATTTTTTTTAATTTTTTTAATTTTACCATGCACATCATTGTGGGGCTTTTAATCCGTAAACATGTATCCCTCAGTACATGCAACTTTCCATTCATACATGATCATGTACAGCAAAAATATAACATGTGATATTGCTTTTTTGTACAACCTTCATTGTTTAGACATTCAGTGGGTACAAACAAACATGGATGTGATTCAACTTTGCTGAAACCAGTATTGACGAATGACTCTTAAGGCATTGATTTGGTGCCCTGGCAGTCTGTATAAATATTGTGTTAATTACCCTTTGACGAATCAGTGGGGTTAAAATCAAGGGTCTGCCAAACCCGGCAAAAGCAGTAAGAAGCCCAGAGATATGCTGGGTGATTAATTATTTAACCTGCAGGTTTCCAATGGCTGCGTTTTCATGAATCTAGCTGCTTTAAGTACATGTCGTACGCTTTAGTTGTGAGAAGACAAGTCTTTAAAGTGTTGACTATAAATATATGTTATGTTGTCACTAACTAGGAACAAAACCCACTTTGATTAGCTAAACCTAACTCCTCATTGAGTAACAAATTTATGATTTAACTGTTGCGGTATGCTTGAAAATCAATGGAAAGCATAAACATATAATATGTTGAACTTAGTTGCTGGAACAATATACAACATTTTAGGTGTTG
The DNA here is from genome assembly GCF_037325665.1 of Littorina saxatilis. Lineage (NCBI taxonomy): Eukaryota > Metazoa > Mollusca > Gastropoda > Littorinimorpha > Littorinidae > Littorina > Littorina saxatilis. The sequence continues at coordinate 57,040,908 of NC_090252.1, forward strand.
AAGGCGCACGGAAAAGTACAGGGGGGGGGGGGGGGGGAGAGAGAGAGAGAGAGGGAGAGTTAAATCTAAGCCTCGCAATGAAGGCAGAGAAGATTACAGTTGATCGTTAGCTGCTAAGACCTAAGTTCACACACACAGTGTCCACTTGATTGATGTAAAAGTGGGAATACAGAACGAAAACATGTCAAGTCTAATGCTAGAGATGATTTCAGCGGTTTTTGCTTTGGCTACAGAAGCCTGCCCACTCAGAGAATCCCAGTTCAAGATGTACACGAGCCTTGCCAACTGGGTCCATCCTGACCACTTGTTGTTCCAGTCTACTGCACTTTCTGGGCCAGGCTGTTCGATGCAGTGCTCTAACACACCGTCCTGTGCAAGTTTCACATACCCTGGATCCCTGCACACCCCGGGTACATTTCGTGGTCACACCACCCGGGACTTTTCTGTGAGCGACGCTGATCCATCTGTCGGGGTGTCTACGTTTCTCATGAAAGAAAGTAAGG
>NC_090252.1:57046410-57056410 GCF_037325665.1 Littorina saxatilis
ACAGTGTGTTGTGTTGACAAGATAAAAGAAGACGATACAGGACAAGACAAGACAAGACAAGACAAGACAAGACAAGACAGGGAACGGGAAGGTCTCAAGTTGCATCGGGGCACGGACCTCGACTTCGACTTCGACATGATGGCCATAAAGCAGAATGGGTTGGGGGGGGGGGGTGTTCATTTGCGTAAGCTAGAATGACAAGAACACACTTTGGGGGAAAATCTGATAAAAAAAAAAGCAAAGCAACATGATAAAATAGTTACCATTCACACAAAATACAAGTACAAGCGGAAAGAAAGAAGGAAAGAAAGCTAGCGGGATAGAGAGAGAGTACTAATACACGCTCTCTCTCTAAAACAAACCAAACAAACAAAAAAAACCCATATATTTTGAAAGCAAGACGTGTGCGCTTAATTGTGAAGTAATTTTGAACCGGACTGCATCTACACAAAGGGATACAGTTTTGAAATAAAAGGGATTGTTTCAGGGGAACGATGGGAACACGCAGCGTAAAGCAAAGTTGTGGCAGAAAATCGACATCCACAAATATATAGGAAAGAGTGGGGAGGCTTAGAAGAGACACTTGTGAGGTAGTTAAAAACAGAATGCAGAGAAGGGAAACTGTTCACAAAGTGTTGTGCGTGTCGTGACCCTTCTAGCTAAATTGAGGAGCTACACGAGCCAAGGTTGCTAGGGGGATTGTTTGAAGGTAGTGCACATAAACCCCAAGCTTTTAATTTTTTTAAATTTTTTTTGTTTTAAACATTTCTATCTTCTTCTTCTTTGGTCATGGGTTGGACCTCCCACGATCTTTTACATGTAAGCCTATGACCGTTTTTACCCCGCCATTCAGGCAGCCATACGAAGCTTTCAGGGGAGAAAACAGTCCACGAAAACATCTAACAAGTCGCGTAAGGTGAAATTACTACATTTAGTCAAGCTGTCGAACTCACGGGATGAAACTGAACGCACTGTATTTTTTTCATCAAGACAGCACAGCTTCGTCAATCCCCGCGTGAAGGAAATCGCTCACCTCCCACGTGCAAAACGTAGTGATATTGACACGCCAGATTAGCGCGGTAGCGTATTGTGCTAAGCAGGAAAGCGCGCTTTTCTGTAATCTTGTTCACTTTCTGAGCTTGTTTTGAATCCAACCTATCATATCTATATGTTTTTGGAATCAGGAAATGATAAAGAATAAGATGAAATCATTTTTGGATCGATTTCTTAAATGTTAATCGTAAGACTAATTAATCTATTTTCGTTAATTGTGATCACATTTTAAGAGTAAACATAACATATGTATATATTTTTAGATTCAGAATGTGATGAAAAATACGATGCAATCAATTTTAAATCTGTTTGCGAAAAATCGATTTTAATGTCAACTTTAATGAGCAAACTCATTAATTAATGTTTAAGCCTCCAAGCTGAAATGCAATACCAAAGTCCGGGCTTCGTCGAAGATTACTTGACCAAAATTTCAACCAATTTGGTTGAAAAATAAGAGCGTGACAGTGCCGCCTCAACTTTCACGAAAAGCCGGATATGACGTCATCAAAGACATGTATCAAAAAAATGAAAACAAAGTCTGGAGAACCCATACTCAGAATCTCTCATGTCAAGTTTCATGAAGATCGGTCAAGTAGTTTTCTCTGAATCGCTCTACACACACACACACACACACACACACACACACACACACACACACACACACACACACACACACACATACACCACGACCCTCGTCTCGATTCCCCCCTCTACGTTAAAACATTTAGTCAAAACTTGACTAAATGTAATTACACAATCAAAAAACAAGAAAGGTAGGTTGTTGGAACGTTTGTTATTGACAAAACAATACATTCACAAATATATCGACCCAACGAAAACTTATCTGGCTGATTTTTCCTTCCCCCTGCCATGAAGCCGCAAGCCAATTAATGATTATATGACGAAATGAGTTACGTAGACAGGGAATGACGTCAGTGTCGAAAAAAATAAATAGAACATGAGAGAGAGAGAGAGAGAGAGAGAGAGAGAGAGAGAGAGAGAGAGAAACAGAGAGAGAGAGAGAGAGAGAGAGAGAGAGAGAGAGAGAGAGAGAGAGAGAGAGAGAGAGAGAGAGAGAGAAACTGAAACTGAAACTGAAACTGAACTTTATTACCAAAGGATAGAGGTTTTAGGCAAAGCCTAATCTTACAACCTGTCCCTTATACAAACACTTAATACAGACGCACATAATATAGATAGTAAAATTGACAAGGTTATTGTTACTTACAGACGTATATAATGTAAATAATAATAAGAAAAGGGTTATGGTTTTGTATACACATTCAAAAATGGGAAAAACATGTAGTGTGGAAATTGCAGCATTGTTGCAATAATGCATTGCATATAAACATCCAAAACAACTAATAACAAAAGGAAAAAAACAAATGTGGGGAGGAATTGTCCCAATCATTCGCATGTATATCATTATCAATACTTACACATAAAGAACAAATCAAAATACAAACATAACTTGACTAAATGTAAAAAGCACTAAAAAATCAGACATGAAAAGTGTTCTATTTACCCATTAAGCGGGAATGAAACTGGCGCCTAAACGTTTTCACAGAAGAGGCATTTCGGAGGGGTAGGGGTGTGGAATTCCATAGAGATGCTCCTGAGAAGGCTAAACTTGACTTATACAAGTCTAGACGAGGGATGGGGGGAATCAGGTTCTGGGACCCATATCTTTTTGTGGCATGTCTGAAATGTGATTTTAAATATCCAGGAACATTATTGTTAATTACTTTGTACATAAAGACAGCCTTGTTTAGCGTCAACTGATCTTTCAAGGGAAGGAAATTAAGGAGCTTTAATTTATCATCTGTTGGCTTATTTGACTCATGCAGAATTAGTTTTGCAGCACGGCGATGAAGAGAATTGAGTCGTTTGAGATGAACATCACTGCAGTTATCCCAAAGTGTTGAAGCAAAGTTGATATGGGGCATTATGTGAGCGTAATAAAACAACTTGAGTGCTTCCACATCGGCATAATGTCTTAATTTAGACAATAAGTACAAATTTTTAGATACTAATTTGCAAATTTTACTCAAGTGAGTTTGCCATTTCAATTCTTGATCAACGGTAACCCCTAATAATTTATGCTCTTTAACTTGTTGCACTTGAGTTGAATCAATTGACAGTTGAAGTTGTAAGGGTTTTAATTGGTGTTTTTGAGAGAGAGAGAGAGAGAGTATGTACAAAGAATATATACGTAAAACAATCTTTGTTTTTGGATTTATTTTATCTAATTACACAGGAACGACATGTGCATTGTATATGTATATGTCGTGCCGATTTCACGTAATTGCCGATTCCACGTAATGGGCAACATTTTTGCCCATTTCGCGTAATCGGCAGAACGCTGCCCAATACGTGAAATCGGCAGTGTTTTGCCGAAATCGCGAAAAGGCTTCTAAAATGTGCCCATTTTGCGAAATCGCCAGCCTTTTTTTGGTTTTAAAGTTCTCAAATGCCTGGGATATCATCACACTAAGACAACTAGATACTCCAATGGATAGATATCGCAATAATCGATAAGTTATGGCAAGTTATTGCAGAAAGTGTAGTTTTCGTGCATTTCCGGAGTTATGTTCGACACAGACCAACATAGACCTTACAAAACATAGTAGGGAGGTAAAGCAATGTTAATGCAATGTTCTGGTGAAATGGGCAAATTTTAGAAGCCTTTCCGCATTTTCGGCAAAACGCTGCCGATTTCACGTAATGGGCAGCGTTTTGCCGATTACGCGAAATGGGCAAAAATGTTGCCGATTCCGCGAATCCGGCAATTCCGTGAATTCGGCACGCATTACGGTACGCGATGCCAAGGCAGATCTGTATCGTGTATTAATTGAATGCAGAAAGTGTCGGATATATTGTTCATCATATTTATATTTGTTTCTTTCTTTTTTTGTCTTTGGTTCTTCTTATCAAAACGTTGGCCACGCCCCCCCCTCCCCTCCCCCCCCTCCCCCCCCCCCCGCCCCTACTTCGATTTTCAAGTATCTACGTCGTATTTCCAGGACTTACATCTGTCACGTTGGACCTTGTTACGCAAATGAGACAAACAGGCAGCCCACGCACATAATCTATGGTGTTACCTACATTTGTCACGACAACCTCCATCCATCAATGATCACGCGCAGGCCATTCGGTGCATACTCCATTTATCTCACACAAATGTAACCGTGTCGTGTTTCTTTTGTAATTGCATTGGGTGGACCTTTTTGTCTTCGGTGTTGTTTTATTTATTTTTCTTTCAGTTTTTTTTGGGTCGGTTTCATGTACCCCCAAATGCGTCAAATGTAAGCACGACAGTCAAAAGGTTATTCAGTTACTATCAGCATGGTAATATATTATATTGAAATACACGTTTGAATGACTTCGCTTTGCTTGTTAACGTTTTGTAATTTGTTAATTGGAACGTTTGTTCGTAACAAAACAATACGTTACAATCACAAATATGTCGACCCAACGGTCTTTTAAGTGCACAGATAAACAATAAGTAACAAGAGCTTAGTTGAGTTTTCGGTCGCTTGCTGGTAAACCGCAAGCGAATGATTCTTTCGTTCATTAACTGATTCATTCATTGAATGATTGATTCATTCGCATCTATACGCACGCATGGACAGATAGACAGACAGACGGACGGACACACACACACACACACACACACACACACACACACACACACACACACACACACACACACACACACACACACACACACACACACACACACACATACACACATACACACACACACACACACACACCCACACACACACACACGCATACACACACACACACACACACCCACACACACACACACACACACACACACACACACACACACACACACACACACACACACACACACACACACACCCACACACACTAATCTACACCAATCCGACATTTGTCCATGTCAGTATCATGCCCGACGGGTATAAAATGAGCATCTGTCCACATACGACACACACGTGATGTCTTAGTCTGTTATTTAAACATTTTATTTTATAATTGCTCCATTCGAAGTTGTCAAAAATCAAAAGTTGTTTCTATAAATCCTTATTTTGCAACCAAGGGCATTGATTTTTGTCCAGATAATTCTCAAGTCGAGTTTGGTTTTCAGATCGAGTACATTTCAAATTGATATATACTATGCCGTGACTTTTGCATGTTATGGATATATACAACTGAAATCAGAGGCAACATTACAAATGATTTTTAGACAGAAGAAAAGGAAAGAGAGAAAGCTTTAAGTCCTACAGGCTAAATATTTTGCCTCGTTATATGATTCGAGTTTTACGCCCTCACGGCTTTTGACGAGAAACACAGATGCATGCGTGTGTATGTGGTATCAACCATCTGCACGTATGGCAGAATGGCCGAGGTCTTTTACGTGCCAATGTGGTGACACGGGGGTGGGACATGGCTTCCGTCTCTGGGTATGCACATACAGTTGACCCGTGTCCGTCCCGGCCCGAATTCGAATCTGCGACCTTCCGATCACAAGTCCAGTGCTCTACCAACTGAGCTACCGGGCCCCCTGACGGACTGTAGATCACAATGGGTGTACTACCATGAACAAACCGATGGGAGGGGTTGGGGGAGGAAGGATAGCCTTTGCAACGAAAGGTTGGTCCGTACGTCGGTCACATTCACACGGATGTTCTTATTTTCCAGTGAAATATGGTACGCCTAGGTAATCAAATACAATCTGATACCAGCACAGCCCGCGTAGCTATACCACTGCTAAACACATATACATTGCTATACTGGGCAATGACGAACATATGAGCTCGGTGTGTGTGTGTGTGTGTGTGTGTGTGTGTGTGTGTGTGTGTGTGTGTGTGTGTGTGTGTGTGTGTGTGTTGGGGGGGATGGGGGGAGAGTGAATGCCGTTTATTCCTTCGCATGCTTCTTATTATATCTTGTGTCAGGAGACTGATTCCGTATATTTTCTTACCTACGAATCTTGTCTATCTATAGATAGCGCTGTCGTCTCTTTAGTGTTCAGACCCTGAACACTGTTACACACGCTGTGCACGTGGTACACACAGACTTGCTTCTAGTGTTGGAGTACATGTCCTCAATGACCTCAATTTATCTGTAATAATGTAATCATTATCAGCGTGTTTAAATCGCGATTTAGATACATTTTAGTTTCTTCGATTGTTAATTGGGTTTGGGTGATATGTATATTCCTATTTGTCATTGAGTAGTTGTACTTGTACATGTGGTAGTAGTAGCTGAAGGTGGTAGTGGTCTTCTACTTCTTTTAGGGATTCGTGGAGAAGCTAAAAGTAGTATCAAATGCAACGTTTAACCAAACAAATAAAGCAATCAACCAAGCAGTCAAACAAGCAACTAAACAAACACGTACACTATGTAACACATTCACAGAATGTTCTTTGTGACGAAAACAAGGCAAACAAAAACAAACAAAAAAACAATCCAACAATCCTTTTTCCTAGCTTAAGTAAAGCTGGGATTTTCATTCACTTCTGCCCTCAGATACCCACAATCACGCAGACCGCTTAATCTCCAATTACTGCCCAGAGCCAAAGCACACACAACACAGGTCTGAAAGAAATGAGTGCGCATGAAGAAAAAAGGGCAGGGTGATTTGTCTCCCTACGCGCTCTACCTTCACACAACGGCCTCTGTCTTCCATGATTGATTAGGCCGACCAATTAGAACTTGATTTTCCGAGTAATGACAATGAATGTCAAGAGTGAGAGACTGGGCAAAACAATTAGGGGTTAGAATGGGGGAATATTGGAAGCGTACCTGTTGACCCGGCTTTCTTCCATGTTGGCTCAGTTTGCAGCAAAAAGAAGTACAATTCACGAGTGTGTCAAATTGTGGGGTGAAATGTTGCATGCTGCTTTAGAGGTCATACTGTTTCAAACCTTTTTTCTGTTTAGTATGTTACACCGTATAAGTGACAAGGCTCTACTGACAGGAAAAAAGACGTTGAAAAAAGCAATCAAGCGAAGACAGTAAGAACAAACGACGGAACGACAGACATAAAGAAAGAAAGACAGAAAGAAAGACAGACAGAACGAAATAACGAAAGAAAGAAAAAAAAATTAAAAACAGGGAGAAAGAAAGACCAACATTGAAGAAGACCAGGGAGTCAAGCTAGGACGAATACACAAGAACAAAATCAAACAAACACGCTCAGGGGTAATGCCTTCAAGCTTTTAGAAAAAAAATAAAGTAGACTCCATGATATTGGCGATACACGTACTTCTTTCTTTATTTGGTGTTTAACGTCGTTTTCAACCACGAAGGTTATATCGCGACGGGATACACGTATTGTATGATCAATTCATGCATACGGTCATGTACACGTGTACATTTCTGTCAAAGTTGAAAATTACCACACACGACCATGAACTGTGTGTGCATTTTTATCAAGTGGAAACTTTCCCTCACATTTTAAACTGAATTTTAAAGCACACACATTTCCATGCATTGTTGAAAGTCCCATTTTACTCTTTAATTCAATAACGGCGTAGAGTGTTTAAGTGCGCGAACTATTTGAAAACCACTTAAGCTTAATTGTGAGCTTGAAAGTTCCACGTTTATAGTAAAAGGCATGTCAATTCTTACGGAGTCTGACATTTTTCGAAGCTTTTCGGACAAAACTTCATTTCGCCCCCCAAAATACCCAGCATAATCACCTAATGGCAGTGCACTGCGTTTAGAAAAAGTTGCGCGTTGAAAATATTGTTTCTGCGAAAAACATTGAATGCAAAAAGTACATATTAATAAGGCAGTTGATGATACAAAATGTTACTGCGTATCAATTTTCAAGACAAAGCGCATTTACTGGTATAGGCAAACACGATATGCGACAAGCGAAACAAATGCAGGCATTTCTTTCAGCAAAATTAATTATTGTAAATTCCAGACAAACATGCAACCATCACCTGACACAATAACCACCAGACCCCAACCATTATTATTCACACATTTTATTTTGGGACACGACCCTATACAAAAGCTCAATTTCGTAAGCTTGTATATTCATTCTATGCTATTGTAGCACTCCCAATTGCTTACAAAACGGTACGGAAGGAGAGAAGCGAAAAAATCGATAATCACACCACTATTCGGTGCAAATCAATGATTGATAGAAAAAAGGTCGACGCGAAAATATCCCCAATAACAAATCCTTCGTTCATACCATCTTCTTCTACAAATTAATAATTCATAGACAGGCAGAGACAAGTGCAGCCACCGCTTCGAACATATCCTCCGACCCTCAGCGTCACCAGCCAGACTGTGTGTGTGTGTGTATGTGTGTGTGTGTGTGTGTTTGTGTGTGTGTGTGTGTGGGTGGGTGGTGTGTGTGTGTGTGTGTGTGTGTGTGTTGGGGGAATCAGTGCTGTTTTAACCGTCATTGATGTCAAAAAGGTAAGCGGGTGCATACAGCGTGACGATGGGACAGTCCACATATCAAACAATTATATAACACACATTGGTTTTGATGCAGATTACTTTGTCTTGTTTCCTATCCTTCTATGAAAAGAAAATAGTCTTTGTGTGTGTGTTTTTATTTTTGTTTTTCACATTTTGGTTGGGTTTTTTAATTAAAAATAAATATTTCTGATTTGAGATTGCTTTCTTTTTGAATAAAACAACAAGTCGCGTAAGGCGAAATTACTACATTTAGTCAAGCTCTCGAACTCACGGAATGAAACTGAACGCACTTTTTTCACCAAGACAGTACAGCTTCGTCAATCCCCGCGTGAAGGAAATCGCTCACCTCCCACGTGCAAAACGTAGTGATATTGACACGCCAGATTAGCGCGGTAGTGTATTGTGCTAAGCAGGAAAGTGCGCTTTTCTGTATTCTTGTTAACTTTCTGAGCTTGCTTTGAATGCAACCTATCATATCTATATGTTTTTGGAATCAGGAAATGATAAAGAATAAGATGAAATCAATTTTGGATCGATTTCTTAAATTTTAATCGTAAGACTAATTAATCTATTATCGTTAATTGTGATCACATTTTAAGAGTAAACATAACATATGTATATATTTTTAGATTCAGAATGTGATGAAGAATACGATGCAATCAATTTGAAATCTGCTTGCGAAAAATCGATTTTAATGACACATTTAATGAGCAAACTCATTCATTAATTTTTAAGCGTCCAAGCTGAAATGCAATACTAAAGTCCGTGCTTCGTCGAAGATTACTTGACCAAAATGTCAACCAATTTGGTTGAAAAATGAGAGCGTGACAGTGCCGCCTCAACTTTCACGAAAAGCCGGATATGACGTCATCAAAGACATTTATCAAAAAAAATGAAAACAATGTCTGGAGATACCATACTCAGGATCTCTCATGTCAAGTTTCATGAAGATCGGTCCAGTAGTTTTCTCTGAACCGCTCTACACACACACACACACACACACACACACACACACACACACACACACACACACACACACACACACACACCACGACCCTCGTCTCGAATACCCCCTCTACGTTAAAACATTTAGTCAAAACTTGACTAAATGTAAAAAGAGGATTTGAAGCGTTTATTTTCTTATAAATACTTATGCACATGTTACCAATCAAAATAATACGATTCAATTCTTTGAACAGAGCTAGAGTTGCATTCAGTTTTCCAATTTTCACACCAAACATGATTTTGTGTACTGTACCCCTTTAACCGTCATTGTCGGTAAAAGGCAAGCGGGTGCATACGGCGTAATGGCGGGGCAGAAGTCGAAGGCAAACCTGCCTGTGGCACGCAATTGCTGCACGACGCCGCATTAATTATTCCTGGAAGGAAAACCTTGCACTCTGGAGGACTCTTCTCTCTGTGTGTCCCTCTCTCTCTCTCTCTCTCTCTCTCTCTCTCTCTCTCTCTATCTCTCTCTCTCTATCTCTCTCTCTCTTTCTCTCTCTCTCTC
>NC_090252.1:57058910-57066410 GCF_037325665.1 Littorina saxatilis
ACACGTCCAGCCCTGGATTGGAACCCATGGCCCTAGGATCACACGTCCAGTGCTGGATTGGAACCCATGGCCCTAGGATCACACGTCCAGTGCTGGATTCGAACCCATGGCCCTAGGATCACACGTCCAGCCCTGGATTGGAACCCATGGCCCTAGGATCACACGTCCAGCCCTGGATTCAAACCCATGGCCCTAGGATCACACGTCCAGCCCTGGATTGGAACCCATGGCCCTAGGATCACACGTCCAGCCCTGGATTCAAACCCATGGCCCTAGGATCACACGTCCAGCCCTGGATTGGAACCCATGGCCCTAGGATCAAACGTCCAGTGCTGGATTCGAACCCATGGCCCTAGGATCACACGTCCAGCCCTGGATTCGAACCCATGGCCCTAGGATCACACGTCCAGTGCTGGATTCGAACCCATGGCCCTAGGATCACACGTCCAGCCATGGATTCGAACCCATGGACCTAGGATCACACGTCCAGTGCTGGATTCGAACCCATGGCCCTAGGATCACACGTCCAGTGCTCCACCAACTTAGCTACCCGGTCCTTACATGTTATTGCCAGCACCATTCAGGATTTCAAGTCTCTGCGGAGATTAAGTGCAAATGGAATCTTTATTCCGGAAAAAAATGGTCAATCGATGAGTTCTCTATTAGTGAACTTCCAGTGAATTGCTACAAATGTACAGTTTTCTTATCGCGTAAATCAGCCGCGCTGACAGATTTTAGATACGTCAGAGAATCACAGACTTTCTGCCTGGAATTGAACGTCACTCTATGCATCGCTGTATTGAAACAGATGCAAACCATTTCCGAGGTATATAACATAATTCGCAATAAAACGGAATCGTTGAATTCGTCAACATTAATTTCTTTATGAAAATGAAATAACAGATGTAACGCTACATGTCTTGGGTATAGATACCAACAGAGTTTCATATACTTCACAACAGAGTTTCATATAATTCACAACAGAGTTTCATATAATTCACAACAGAGTTTCATATAATTCACAACAGAGTTTCATATAATTCCCAACAGAGTTTCATATAATTCCCAACAGAGTTTCATATAATTCACAACAGAGTTTCATATAATTCACAACATAGTTTCATATAATTCCCAACAGAGTTTCATATAATTCACAACAGAGTTTCATATAATTCACAACAGAGTTTCATATAATTCACAACAGAGTTTCATATAATTCCCAACAGAGTTTCATATAATTCCCAACAGAGTTTCATATAATTCACAACAGAGTTTCATATAATTCACAACAGAGTTTCATATAATTCACAACAGAGTTTCATATAATTCACAACAGAGTTTCATATAATTCACAACAGAGTTTCATATAATTCACAACAGAGTTTCATATAATTCACAACAGAGTTTCATATAATTCACAACAGAGTTTCATATAATTCCCAACAGAGTTTCATATAATTCACAACAGAGTTTCATATAATTCACAACAGAGTTTCATATAATTCACAACAGAGTTTCATATAATTCACAACAGAGTTTCATATAATTCACAACAGAGTTTCATATAATTCACAACAGAGTTTCATATAATTCACAACAGAGTTTCATATAATTCACAACAGAGTTTCATATAATTCACAACAGAGTTTCATATAATTCACAACAGAGTTTCTCTTTTTTGACATTATTGATTTCTGTTGAGCAATAATTGTGACCCTCCACCACGAAATGAGTCGCATGTCACCTCGCGCGGTTCTGCGCAGGCTTAATATAAGTCCGGGGAGTGTATGATAACAGTGTGAGGGTCACCTTAGTCACAGGCTTATTTATAACTCAAACAGTTTTCGCTCTTTTCTAAAACGGTTTTAGAGCATAACAAACTATGTATGAAAATGTAAAAATATGAAAATCATGCAGAGGTGACATGCGACTCATTTCGTGGTGGAGGGTCACATTTAATCAATTACATTACCCATCCCAAAGATCAAAACGCGTATGCTTACCATGGAGAATTGACACTTTGAATTACTCACTCTAAATTGTGTGGGCAAACGCACCCTTTATTATACTGTTAGCTTCATAGTCCCTACTTCTTGCCATTATTGGTTTTTGTTCAATCATTTTCTGAAAATAGAAACAGGCTTACGGTACAAAACAAAAATGAATGCTTTCATATGAGAGCCGTCATGTAAATGTGAATGATTAACTCTAAATTGCTTGGGAAAATGCGCCATTAACTATAATGTAATCGTCTTAGTCTCTATTTTCTGACAGTATTAGTTCTGAAAATAGATACATGTTTTCCGGCTCACGATAGTGAAGTAAAGGTTTGCATGTTTACCAATGAAAACTGTCGTGTACATTTGGCGTACAGGCATTGTGATTTGAATGTTGGGGCCCGGGTAGCTCAGGTGGTAGAGCACTGGACTTGTGATCGGAAGGTCGCTGGTTCGAATTCGGGCCGGGACGGACACGGGTCAACTTTATGTGCAGACCCAGAGACGGTATCCATCTCCCATCCCCGTGTCACCACAGTGGCACGTAAAAGACCTCGGTCATTCTGCCATCAGTGCAGATGGCTGATACCACCTAAACACGCATACACTTGTGTATCTCATCTAAAGTCGGGTTAAAACCCTGGAACATGCCACGAATGGCTTTGCCGTGAGGGCGTAACACTTTAATTTCTCATGACTTGAATTTTAGCGTGTTAATACCAAAGGATGCGTTGGATTTGTTGCTATGATGGTCAGTAAAGTATGTGTACATTGTTCCGCTTTTCCTCATTCCACTTCACTGTGAAAGCGTAGTGTGGAGGCGTGAAATGTAAGGCAGGCAGTAGAAGCAACTTTATTAATATGTTTTTAACAAGGTAGTTATAAAGGTGGTAAAATAGCACACATTGCTTTACTGACCATAATAGCAACACATCCAACGCCTTCGTTGGTATTAAAACGCTCAGAACAAAATCTAAAAGTAAACAGCTTATATACAACCAAGCACGCAAACAGGACGATGTATCTCTTCACCGTCTGCGTTTGTTTTTCACGGGCTTTCGACCAAATCGTGTACATCATTCACGTCTTTTAGCATCCTGCAAAATTAATCCCCTAATATATTGGAATTAGCGGCTTCACTAATCTATAATCATGTCCCCAGCACACACAAAAACGCCAGCACCGTGAGAAAAACCGAGAATTTCGCCGACACGACACTTTGCGATGAAGCGCACGTGACTTCCGTCAAAACAGAGGCCATCATTTTGTAGAAAAAGGAAGTATGTGGCTTTGGATTTGTACCAAGCTTGTGCCCTTTTTATGATATATCGTACAGGAAGGACTCAGTGCCAAGAGACACATTTTGCATTCCTGTCACACGGTAGAACATTTTCCTTTTGAGGTTCGGGGTAGGGTTGAATCCTCACGGGGAAAGGAAAGCGTGGTGTTTGGTGGAAATACTGACACGCTCTGTGCATTGGTATCAGACTGGTTTTCATGTTCAGCCTAATAGGACACTGTCAATCATAACAATGACATCAATGGGCAGATGAAGATGTATCTCATCTAGAAGTGCACTCCCGCTAGTGCTGGCTTGTATGATGGGTAGCTTCCTATCAATCATAGCATCAATGAGCAGATGAAGATGTATCTCATCTAGAAGTGCAGACGGGCTAGTGCTGGCTTGTATGATGTGTAGCTTCCTATCAATCATAGCATTACTGAGCAGATGAAGATGTATCTCATCTAGAAGTGCAGACGGGCTAGTGCTGGCTTGTATGATGTGTAGCTTCCTATCAATCATAGCATTACTGAGCAGATGAAGATGTATCTCATCTAGAAGTGCAGACGGGCTAGTGCTGGCTTGTATGATGTGTAGCTTCCTATCAATCATAGCATTACTGAGCAGATGAAGATGTATCTCATCTAGAAGTGCAGACGGGCTAGTGCTGGCTTGTATGATGTGTAGCTTCCTATCAATCATAGCATCAATGGGCAGATGAAGATGTATCTCATCTATAAGTGCACTCCCGCTAGTGCTGGCTTGTATGATGTGTAGCTTCCTATCAATCATAGCATCAATGGGCAGATGAAGATGTATCTCATCTAGAAGTGCAGACGGGCTAGTGCTGGCTTGTATGATGTGTAGCTTCCTATCAATCATAGCATTACTGAGCAGATGAAGATGTATCTCATCTAGAAGTGCAGACGGGCTAGTGCTGGCTTGTATGATGTGTAGCTTCCTATCAATCATAGCATCAATGGGCAGATGAAGATGTATCTCATCTAGAAGTGCAGACGGGCTAGTGCTGGCTTGTATGATGTGTAGCTTCCTATCAATCATAGCATCAATGGGCAGATGAAGATGTATCTCATCTAGAAGTGCAGACGGGCTAGTGCTGGCTTGTATGATGTGTAGCTCCCTATCAATCATAGCATTACTGAGCAGATGAAGATGCATTTCATCTAGAAGTGCAGACGGGCTAGTGCTGGCTTGTATGATGTGTAGCTTCCTATCAATCATAGCATTACTGAGCAGATGAAGATGTATCTCATCTAGAAGTGCAGACGGGCTAGTGCTGGCTTGTATGATGTGTAGCTTCCTATCAATCATAGCATTACTGAGCAGATGAAGATGCATCTCATCTAGAAGTGCAGACGGGCTAGTGCTGGCTTGTATGATGTGTAGCTTCCTATCAATCATAGCATTACTGAGCAGATGAAGATGTATCTCATCTAGAAGTGCAGACGGGCTAGTGCTGGCTTGTATGATGTGTAGCTTCCTATCAATCATAACATTACTGAGCAGATGAAGATGTATCTCATCTAGAAGTGCAGACGGGCGCAATTGCGCAATGGTCTGGTGGATAAGGCGCCGGCCTTTAAGCGGAAGGTAGTGGGTTCGGATCCCGACTGCACCCTCTTTTGTATGTATGTTTGATGGTGTATGTTTTTAATTAAGCGTTGCTGACTATGAATGTAGATGTAAATGCTTGTATAACTGTGTTTTAATTTTAAATGTGTCAAGCGCAAAGAGCATAATTGTAAAGTTATGATGTTGCGCTATATACATGCTCATTTATTATTATTATTATTATTATTATTTAAGTTATTGAGACATCCCAGTGCACTAAGGGATTTATAGAGCAAATCGAGAAAATTCATTATTGAACGAAGCGCATAGCGCTGAGTTCAATAATTATTTTCGAGATTTGCTCTATAAATCCCTTAGTGCACTGGGATTGTTTCAATAACGATATTGTCAGTACCGCCAGAGAAAAAAGAAGATTCAAAATGCACATTTTGCAACGCGCATTTGGAGAGGCGTAACTGTGTGGTCAGGTTTGTGTCACTGGATCTACTTTTGTGTGGGCTGTCTCAAGTGTGTCGTGCTTTCGTCACACGCAAACTCTTGTTTTAATTTCTGTTGGTAAATTCCAGTGTAGCGTTAAGCTAAAAAGTGATGATCTTTCATAGAGACCTCATTTAAACTCGGAGAAAGGACTGTGCTCTTGGTTTCGAAACCTGCATCGAGCTTCGACAGATTGACTGTGCAGAGTTTTGCCCCTTGCCACAGTCGACGGAAAGCACATTTCCAAAATAAATGTGGCATGTTTCTCGTGTGGCATCTTCACTCATCGGGGAGTCTGGTACTACATATGAACGGTAAGAACGCTCTGAACCCTACACGTATTATATCCCCATCGTTTTTTCGTTCACATTTGCCCAACATGTTAATTTGCTGAGCGGGGTTTATGTCGTCTGCTAGGGCAATCAAACCACTGCATGCAGTCTGCACTGAGTCTGCACTTACGAGGCAGGCTGGTAACGATAAGTCTTATATATGGTAAGAACGTTCTGAACCCTACACGTTTTCGATTACGATTGTTCTTGCCTTGAAATAATAATTCGGAAACCATTCATTTAATGAACTGATGCAGTCGTATTTCAGTGTAGTCAGGGCTACGTATGACAGAGTCGATCGAGTCAGTCTTCCAAACTGGTCTAGCTGGTACGTTATCGGAATAACACTTGTGTTTTCTGCTAGCGGGTGGGAATTTTATACTAACTCATCACTTGGTAATGTGGATGATAAGCTACATGCCACTAACACGGCATATGAGAAGAATCTATGCAAGTCGGCGAAAATTAGATGAAACACAGCGGCTTGTATTTTTAGATCAGTGGCAGCCGCACTATGGCACAGGCACATGCAATCTGTCAGAAAAAAACCCACTTCTGCTTTAATTGAGAAGCAGGGAATTTATGGTCATTTGGTATTGTGGAAAATATAAGCTACATGTCAGTAATTAATTCTGAGGATGAGAGCACAGTCTTGCTTAGGTAAAGGGCGTAAGAATACGCTCTGTGGAAAAGTTAGCGCACTCCAAGAGTGCGCTAACAGTTTTAGCGCATCGCCATTAGCCAATCAACTGGTTCACATCAGTCATGTGACACCAGTACTTACTGACAATTATTATTATTATTATTATTATTATTATTATTATTATAATTATTAAGGGTGGAGATGTGTCCGATCTTCCATGTCAACATATGTGCAGACCTGCTATAGTGGGGCTCCTATGTTGCAAAATCATTCAAATCATGCAACAAACACCAAATTAAGCAAATATGAAGAGTTTTATGTGCTTAACAAAACCTGATACAGAGCCATCGCGAAAAATAAAAAAATGGGTAGTTTTTAAACAATTTTTCAAAATGGCCGCCAGTGTAAACGGTTGGGTATGTTACTTTTGTTAGGCATATTTCACTTCATGTGATTAACAGCAAATTTGGCGTAAATGGACATTTGCTTTTGCTTAACAAAACCTGATACAGAGCCACCGTGAAAAAATTAAGAAATCAGTAGTTTTTTTACAATTTTCAAAATGGCCGCCAATAAAAGGGTATTTAGGCATTTTTGATGCTACAAGACATTCTCTTGCAATAGAAACTAACACAAACACATTTTTAAACAAAACAATACATGTATTGTTGGTGCAGAGAATGATTGGACGGTGTGGGTGGCAGGGTTGAAGAATTTGTGGATTACCTAAACTGTGCAAAAATAAATATATTGCACCAATTTTCATACCAAAACGAAAACATTCATTCCTGTGCTGTTATATTCAATGTATGCTATTGAGGGCACTCAACTTGGCTAACTGGAACACTTTTAAGATAAAAGGTGGCCTTAACATGGGTTATTTGACCGCCGCCAAAATAAGGGTACCCCCAAAATAAAACTGATAAAAATGTAATGTATCAACTCAAAAGTCGACTAAAATTCATAATCGCTGTATTTCGAAAACGTTGTTAAATAAGTTTGTTCTCATGTGTTTACACAACTAGCACATTCCGGCAAGTGTCTATACTCAAAAGAAACTTTGGCAGTACTTGAAACAACCATCTGTCATATATACATGCGAAGTCAAAAATATGTGGGATGTAAGTCAACAAACCTGTGGCAGTTTTTAAAATATTATTTCGTGAAGATTTGAAA
>NC_090252.1:57073910-57106343 GCF_037325665.1 Littorina saxatilis
ACTCAATCAATCAACCAATCATTCAATCAATCACGTGAACATGTCAATTCATCAATCAACTATATCTACCGAACCAAGACATCAGCAGATACAAACAAACAGCAAACATATCAAGTGAACACACATATTTTTCAAATGCTCAATACCTGTCTATTGTTCGCTTTACTGCATTTGTGTCTGCCTGTGTGTGTGTCTGTGAGTCTTTTTTTCTGTCTGTCTGCCTCTCTGACGCATGCAGACACACATTCACCCATCGTAGAACGTTTACATTCATTCGTATTCCTATGTGTTCTAATGTCCTCCCACCGCACCCCACCGCCCTCCCCCCGCCTACTCTGACACAAACATGGAATTCGGAAGTTTCTGGGTATGCCAAACTCAGGATCTCTCATGTCAAGTTTCATGAAGATCGATCGGTCCAGTGGTTTACTCTGAATCGCTCTACACACACACACACACACACACACACAGAGAGACATACACATACACACACACAGACACCCACACACAGACACAGACACACACACACATACACACACTCATACACAGACACACACAGACACACATACACCACGACCCTCGTCTCGATTCCCCGTCTATGTTAAAACATTTAGTCACAACTTGACTAAATGTAAAAACAAACAGACGGACACATTGCAGGCGGACATAAATTATATACAGACCGACTGGCGGACCGTGCAAACACACAGACGTACACGTAGACACTTTTAGATAAGCAGAAGAATAAGAGAGAGGGAAAGGACAAGTGAGGGAGAACAAAGAGAACACGGAAGTCCATGCGATTACCGTCTGAGAGTCAGACAAAAACCGTTATCATCATCCTTATATCGTCGTATGAAAGACATTGTCTGACTCTCTTGTCATATTTGGCGCGGACGTATCAGCTTGTCAATAGGTAGTTCAGGTGACAACTCCCGCGAATCAGACTGAGAGACTTAGGGTACGGTGCAAATTAACTACATCTGTTGGCTTTCAGGCAATTACTGGTTCCAGTCGACACAAATAACCGTACAGAATTAGACCTTGTGTGTCCGGGTTGTATGATGTTGGGAGAACGGTGAACATTGATCACAACAGGGTGAATTGGCAAAATTGGCTATTTGGTTAATAAAACTGCAGTTGTGGTGGGTACCGTGTGCGTGTGTGTGTGTGTGTGTGTGTGTGTGCTTATGTGCCAGTACGTGCGTATACATAAAATTATGTGCGTGAATGTGTGTGTGGAATGCTTGTCGATGTGTGTTATGATGCTATGAACTGCTCTCGCGCCGGGAGGCTGCGTTGACTAGTCTCTCCCTTGTTTGTGCTGTTTTCGTCGATATTTGTGACTTTCTTGGACGGATTTTTGTACGAGTGTGTTCGTCATGATGTGGGCCATCTTTTGGTCAGTGTTCCCCACTATGCTGCCTCCACGTTTCCAGCAAATTTGGACATTTACCGTCGTTGCTCTGGTCAGTAACTTGCTTTGCCAGTCGACTTTTCGCCACCAAACCGAGCCTCCATTTTCTCCTGTGATTTCTCCCCACGGGTTTCCCAGGCGCAGCGTGTCACAACTCCGCCAGGCTCACGGTTTTCACGCAGATCCACGCGCCGTGCACGACAATTTTCCAGAAATTGAACCTGTGAAGTTGTCGACACCCTACACACGCGAACAGCTTCTATCTGCACAATCTGCTAAGCTTGACCCTGAGTTAACCTCGCGATTACGTGAATTACGGATCGGCGTACATCTTCCTAAAAAGCGTGGCTGCCGAGGGGGAAGAAAAAAGCAAAGGAAAATCCTGGTGCTGACGTCATCAGGAAAACACACAGAAGAAGAGCACAAAAAAGAAAGTAGACGTCATACTGTCCTACCTCTTTCCGCCCCAGCTCTCAATCGTACTGACGACATCCATGCTCCTTTCCTCCCTCACTCGTCTTACCATACGCGCCATTCAACTGTAAATCACGGCAATCTTGTCCGTGTGCCTTGCAACATAAAGCAATCTGAAAATCTTTCTGTCTGTGTTTTTAACGCTCAGTCAGCAGCAAATAAAGAGACCAGCGCCCCAATCAACGCTTTTATAATGGACAACGACACGGATATCTTTTGCATTACTGAATCGTGGCTCCCCTATAAAGGAGCTAACGCTAAGATCAAGGACTTAACACCCCCCGGCTACAAAACGCTGCCTTACTCTCGGGAAGGGCGCGTAGGAGGTGGGATTGCAATTATCATCAAGGAATCCCTTCTCCCTAACATCAAACCAAAAACAGACTTCAACTTCCCCCACCCGTCTTTTGAGCTCGTTGAGCTGACTCTTGTCCTTCCATCTGACACCCTTCACCTCTTCGTCATCTACCGCCCCCACCTAGCCGTAAGAACAAGCTCACACATATGCAGTTTAAAAACGAGTTCCCGGATTTTCTGGAGTACTGCAATGGGCTTAGGGGCAAATTGCTCATCGTCGGTGACGTCAACGTCTGGTTCGATGATGCGCGCCATCCCCTCACTGAGGATATGTGGGATATTCTCAACGTATTCAAACTCTCCCAAACCATCACCGTTCCAACACAGCGCAACGGACACACCTTGGATTGGGTTGTTTGCCGAGATGATGAATCGATCATCAAGTCTTTGACTATGGATTACACTCTACCCTCGGATCACTACTGTGCTGTACTGGACTTATTTCTCCCTAAACCTGAACATCGCCCTACCTTCGTCATGAGAAGGAATATCGCCGCTGTTGATGTCGCTGCCCTGACAGAGGACATGCTGGCCTCCATCAACTCTTCCGTCCATCCCGCCGCTCATCAACTCGACCAGTATCTCAAAGATGCTCTAGATTCGCATGCCCCGCCAAGACGTCGCAAGGTGTCGTCGCGGTCTTCATGTGAATGGTATAGCGCTGTCGCTGATGAGCTGCGGCCACTGAAGCAGGAGCGACGCAGAGCTGAACGCCGCATGCTGCGACCGTCGAGCACGTACATCGACACAGAGATTTTTAACAGAGCTAAACACCAGGTTAATCGCTTTGTTGAAGCTGCCAAAACTGCATATAACTCAGCCCAGGTACTCGCAGCTAAGACTATGAAACAGCTGTATTCTGTCACAAATAGTCTGCTTGGTAAAGAGAAAAACTGCCCTCTCCCGACCATATACACTCCAAGTCGTCTACCCTGTGAATTTTCCGATTACTTTAGAATTAAAGTACAGACAATACGAGAAGAACTTGACTCTCAGCTAACCTCTACCACCAGCAAATTCACAGAGAAAAAATTCTCAGGAACATCTTTCTCGGGTTTTCACCATGTGTCAGAATGTTTTGTCAGAGAAAAAATTGCTGAATCCAACCGTAAGACATGTGAGCTTGACCCATTGCCCTCGTGCATTCTCAACCAGTGTATTGATGCGCTAGTTCCATGCATTACCGGTATCGTCAATGACTCGCTGGCCACCGGGATCTTCCCATCTGTATACAAATCGGCGGTAGTCCGCCCTCTGCTTAAAAAACCTTCCCTAGACCCTAACTGCCTAAAAAACTTCAGACCCGTCTCAAATCTTCCTTTTTTCTCGAAATTACTTGAAAAGATAGTTCTCTCTCAGATCATTGGGCACCTCACCCAGAACAAGCTCCTCGACCCCCATCAGTCCGCGTATAGGGCTGGCCACTCAACAGAAACCGCTCTCATCAAAGTTGCAAATGACCTTCTCTTAGCTCTCGATCAAAAGCATGTGTCTGTCCTTTCTCTATTAGATCTCTCGGCAGCATTTGACACTATTGACCACTCCGTTCTCCTGACAAGACTTCACAATTCTTTTGGTATTTGCCACACTGCCTTAGCTTGGTTTAAGTCCTACCTCACAGACCGCTCTCAGATAGTCTCCATTGACGGCTTCCAATCTGCTCCATCCCCGTTGACTTTCGGTGTCCCCCAAGGATCTGTACTTGGCCCGGTGCTATTCATCATGTACACGAAACCAATATCTAATGTCATCTCTCGCCACTCTGTTTCCTATGAAAGCTTTGCTGATGACACTCAGTTACAAAAATCTGGCCCTATTACTGACCTCCCCAACACAATCGAGACAACTAAGAACTGCATCTCTGACTTGAAATTGTGGATGACCGAAAATAAATTGAAACTTAATGACGACAAGACCGAGATCATGCTAGTTGTACCCCCTTCTCTTAAAAAAGAACCATCCCTTCCTGCCCAAATCTCTATAGCTGGAACTGATATTCAGTTGGCTTCTCAAGTACGAAACCTCGGTGTCATCTTCGACGAAACTCTCTGCTTCAAACAACAAGTCTCCACTGTCTGTAGAAATGCCTACTATGAACTGAGAAAAATTAGCTCCATCCGCCACTGCCTTTCTTCCGATGCTACAAAAACCCTCATTTGCTCTCTCGTTCTTTCAAGGCTAGATTACGGAAATGCCCTTCTTTCTGGTTCATTTGACTATCTCATTGAAAAACTGCAGAAAGTACAGAACAACTCCGCTAGATTAATCACAAAGACCCCTAAAAGACACCACATCACACCTGTTTTGAGATCCCTTCACTGGCTGCCTGTAAGAAGTCGTATTCAATACAAAATTGCATGCATTTGTTTCTCTTTCTTTCATGGTACAGGACCTGCTTATCTCTCTGAGATGTTATCAAAATATTCAAACCTCTCCTCTCTTCGCTCTGCAACAGATACCAATGTACTTAGTAAACCAAAAAGAAACAGAAAATCAACTAACTATGGATTTGAGAGATCCTTCAAGTACCAGGGACCTCTTGTCTGGGAGAAAATCCCCCGGAGCATTAGGGATTCCCAGTCACCATCTGCCTTTAGAACAGCCCTCAAAACACACATGTTTAAGTTAGACCTCTGAAGGAGATCCCATGATCGGTGAGTCATCGGCGCTGCCACGTGTATTATATACTAAAGTGTGGCGTTCATGAGGATGTGTATGTGCCTGTGTGTGTTGTACTAGAATAACGTATGCGTACATGGAATGACATTGCGGGTTACCTGAACATTGACAATGACGAAAGAAAGATTGTGTGTGAGTGTGTGCGCGCGCGTGTGTGTGTGTGTGTGTGTGTGTGTGTGCGTGTGTGTGTGCATGCGTGTGTGGGTGTGTGTGACCATGTTTGAATTTATTCGGATTTAGTTCTCTTTCCTTGTTTGTATTATGATTGTGTAAGTGTAAAGCGCTCTGGGCTCGTCACCACGAGGTTTACGCGCTATATAAGTAATCGTTATTATTATTATTATTATTATTATTTAGAGTGTGCGTGCGTGCGTGCGTGCGTGCGTATGTTTGTGTGTGTGCCTGTTGGTACCTCTCCCTCTTTCTCCCTCCCTCACTTCGCTCTCTCTCTCTCTCTCTCTCTCTCTCTCTCTCTCTCTCTCTCTCTCTCTCTCTTTCTCTCTCTCTCTCCTATCTCTCTCTCTCTCTCTCTCCCTATCTCTCTCTCTCTTTCTCTCTCTCTTTCTCTCTCTCTCATTCTCTCTCTCTGTCTCTCTCTCTCCCTCCCTTCCTTATCTCTCTCCGCCCCCCCCCCCCCCCTCGCTCCCTCCTTTTCTCCACGACCTATTCCAACTCCGTGTCCCCAACACACACACAGACAACTGCGCTAGACAAATATGTACGGGTTATGATTGGCCAGCTTAGGACCCTGTCGATGCTTGATTCACCTTCAGAAAGGCGACGGGAGGGATAGGGACTGCTGAACATCGATCCAGTCCTAATCGATACGAGTGATCAGAACTCTTCTACCTTTCACACGGAATCGGAGGCCGGTCTGTTTGCTTCCCTCTCCCGCCCTTCCTCTCTTCCTTTACCGGCTGCAGGTTCTTGTCCAAAACCTTCCTGCTTCTTTCCGCGCAAAGAGATAGAAAGAGATACAGACAGCCATGGACATGGACGCTTGGGGGAAGGAAGATAGAGATGCGGCATGCATGCACAGAGAAAGGTGGAGGTGGGTGGGGTTGGCGTGGGGGTATTTTGTGTGGAGTGTGTGTGTGTGTGGTGTGTGTGTGTGTGTGTGTGTGTGTGTGTGGTGTGTGTGTGTGTGTGTGTGTGTGTGGTGTGTGTGTGTGTGTGGTGTGTGTGGTGTGTGTGTGTGTGTGGTGACGGTGGTCACGGTGGTGGGAGGGGGTGATAAGGAGGGTGGGTGGAGACTCAGACTGACCGATTCTAGTTTAAAAGGGAGATGGAAGCTAGGTTCAAAATGACATAGATATAACAGAAAAAGAGATACGGACAGACATGGGCATGGACGCTTGGAGACAGGAAGATGGAGATGCTAAGCGTGGACGCGCTGACAGAGAAAGTTGGAGGTGGTTGTGTGACGTGGGACTGGATGGGGGGGGGGGGGGGGGGGGGGGGGCGGGGGGGGGGAGGGAGGGGGGGGGGCGGGAGGGAGAGGGGGGGGAGGGAGAGGGAGAGCGGGGGAGACAGGTAGGGTGGGTGGAGACTCAGACTGACTGAGTCTGTTTTCAAAGAGAGATAAAATCTACACTCTAAACTGAGGTGTTCCACTTATGAACACACTTGTGAACACACTTGTGAACACACTTATGAACACACTTATGAACACACTTATGAACACACTCATGAACACACTCATGAACACACTTATAAACACACTTATGAACACACTTATGAACACACTTATGAACACACTTGTGAACACACTTGTGAACACACTTATGAACACACTTGTGAACACACGTATGAACACACTTATGAACACACTTGTGAACACACTTATGAACACACTTGTGAACACACTTGTGAACACACTTATGAACACACTTATGAACACACCAGTTGTGAACACTGTCTGACGAACTGAATCATTTTACTCACATCGTAAACACTAGTAACTGTTTATCATGTGTGCTACTTTTGCTAGAAGAATAATATTGTAGTCCACACAGTGTTCACAACTAGTGTTCAAAAGTGGAACACCTCAGTTGAGAGTGAAGGTTTAATTTAAAATGACACAGATACAATATAAACAGACGTCGATTTGAATGTTAGGGCAAGACAGATAGGTGGACACTTGCATGCAAGCAGGGAATCGAGGAGGATGGTTTGGAGTGAAGTCACTGACTGGCTTGGTGGTTGACTCAGACTGATCTGGAAAAAAGCAAGATCATCTCACTACAGTGACGTTCACGGTTGTTTCGATTTAGTTTTAAAGGCTACAACCTGTCTTTACAAACAAACAAGAGCACTCATGTCTTAAAAAAACAATCAATACCTTGTATAAAAAGAGAGAGAGAGAGAGAGAGAGAGAGAGAGAGAGAGAGAGAAAGAGAGATAAAGAGAGAGAGAGAGAGAAAGAGAGAGAGAGAGACAGAGAGACAGAGACAGAGACAGAGAAAGAGACATAGATAGAGAGATAGATAGAGAGAGAGAAAGAGAGACAGAGACATAGACATATAGACATGCAAACAGACATAGGGACATACAGACAGACAAGGCAGACAGGCAGAGACAGACATAGACAGAGATACACAGACAGTCACAGACAGAGATATGTTCTGTGCCTTTAAATCTTATTCTCTTTCAAGCGTTTTCCCCACTCTACTTGGGCTATTTCGGGAGCCACGAGGAAACTGGGCAAAAGGGACAAGGAAGGTAAGGGTGCACACATTTCTAAACTTCTCCCCCCCCCCCCCCAAGCAAACACACACGTTCATCTTTCCTTTCCGTTGAACCCCTCCCCCAATGCCCCCCCTACCCCCTACTCCCTCCCCCCCCCCCACCCTCTCCTCTCGACACCGCCACACACATCAGTTTCTACCCCTTCCTTTCCAAAAGCAAACACTTGTGGTCATCTTTCTTTTCCGTTTTTCCTCCATCTTTTGTAGACACCCCTCCCCCTCACAATTAACCCCACAACGCCTACTCTCCCTCTCTCTCTCTCTCTATGTCTGTCTGTCAATCTCTCTCTTGTTCGCTCTCTCTCTCTCTCTCTCTCTCTCTCTCTCTCTCTCTCTCTCTCTCTCTCTCTCCCTCTCTCTCCCTCATACCAATGCTTATTCTGTTACCCTCGTAAAATAAAGAATTGTCATTGTCATTGTCTCTCTCTCTCTCTCTCTCTCTCTCTCTCTCTCTCTCTCTCTCTCTCTCTCTCTCTTTCTCTTTTTCTTTCTCTCTCTATTTCTGTATTTGTCTGTCTCTCTCTCTCTCTCTCTCTCTCTCTCTCTCCTTCTTTCTCCGTCTCTGTCTCTGTCTCTCTCTCTCTGTCTCTCTCTCTATCTCGCTGTCTCTAACTCTGTGTCTTTCTCTCGCTCTCTCTCTCTCTCTCTCTCTCTCTCTCTCTCTCTCTCGGTCTCTCTCTCTTCTCTCTCTCTCTCTCTCTCTCTCTGTGTCTCTCTCTTTTGTACAGAAGCAGTTTTCCTTTAATAGTAAACTCTATGTGGCATTTATAGATTTTGAAAAAGCATTTGATTCTATCGATCGTAACCTGATGTGGCCAATTTTGATGAAAAATGGCATAAAAGGAAAGTTGTTCCGTTGCATTAAAAGTATGTATGAAAATGTTAAATGCCGAGTGAAATGTGGTGTACATTTGACTGATTATATTAAGTGTACCTACGGTGTGAAACAAGGTGATGTTTGTAGTCCTCTTTTGTTTTCTCTCTTTATAAACGAGTTGGCTTTGGAAGTTATTGAAAAAGGAAGACATGGTGCACGGTTTTTGAATGATTATACGGAGCTATTTATTTTATTATTGGCTGATGATGTTCTTCTATTATCTGAGACTGTGGCTGGTCTACAGACGCAGTTGAATAATTTGCAACATGCAGCATCAAATTTACACCTTAAAGTAAATATGAATAAGAGTAATATTGTTGTTTTTCAGAAGGGTGGATACTTGAGTGTAAGAGAGAAATGGAAGTATGATGGAAAGATAATGCCAGTGGTCAATGTTTATAAGTATTTAGGAATATTGTTCTCCACAAAACTCAGTTTTACCGCCACTTGTTGTGACCTTGCAAGCAAAGCGAAAAACGCATTGTTGTGTATATTACAACATTTGTCCAAGCTTGGTAATAATAATTTGAAAGTTTATTTAAAATTATTTGATTCTCAGGTTTTGCCAATTGCAATATATGGAGCTGAACTGTGGGGTCTTGAGAATTCTGCATTACAGTCTGAAAAAGTTCATTTATTTCCCCTAAAGAAATTTCTTGGTGTTGGATCACGCACACCCAACGATTTTGTGTACGGAGAGATGAATAGGTATCCCATTTATGTGAATGCTGCAATACGTTGTGTTAAATACTGGTTGAAGTTGTTAAGAATGGACGTAAATAGATTGCCACATAAAGCCTATAAAATGTTGCGTGAACTGGATGAAAGAGGTAAAAGAAACTGGGTGTCTAGCGTACGTTGTAAATTATGTCAGAATGGTTTTGGGTTTGTATGGATGAATCAAGGAGTGCAAGATGAGAACCGTTTTTTGAAAGATTTCAGAGAAAGATTGATTGATTGTAGATGGCAGGAATGGAATTTTCATGTTCAGAACAGTGATAGATTTGCGTTATATAGGACATTTTGCACTGTGCACGAAGTAAAACCTTATTTATTATTGAACATGGATAGGCATTTGAAAATTATTATGGCAAGATTCCGAGGTGGAATAACAGAACTATTTGTGCACGTTAATCGATATAAGAGATACGATGCGGATATGTTGTTATGCCCATTGTGCAGGGAACGTAAGGAAGATGAGTTTCATTTTGTGCTTTGTTGCCCCGCACTTCGTGATTTGCGATGCCAGTTTATTCCTGCTAAGTTTTATAGAAACCCAAGTTTACACAAGTTTTCTATGCTTATGGCATCTGTGAATGAAGGTATTGTTCGAAAGTTGTCAGTTTATGTGTACAAAGCATTTCGGCTACGTAGTGTTGTTATGTCTTAGTTCATGTAAGCCTACGATATATTTTATTTGAAATGTAATGTCTTAGTTCGTGTATGATTTATTTAATAATAATAATAATAAAGTGTATTTATATTGCGCCTATCCCTTACAAAAAAATACAAAAATATTTGGCTCTAAGCGCATTTCATTTGATTTGTGTGCAAATGTCATTATGTCATTGTATATATGTTCACCCCCCTCAATCCAATCTGTCTCTCTCTCTCTCTCGGTCTCTCTCTCTCTCGGTCTCTCTCTCTCTCGGTCTCTCTCTCTCTCTGTCTCTCTCTCTGTCTCTCTCTCTCTCTCTCTCGGTCTCTCTCTCTCTGTCTCTCTGTCTCTCTCTCTCTCTCGCTCTCTGTCTCTCTCTTTCTCTCTGTGTCTCTCTCTCTCTGTGTCTCTCTCTCTATCTCTCTGTCTCTATCTCTCTCTCTCTCTCTCTCTCTCTCTCTCTCTCTCTCTCTCTCTCTCTCTCTCTCTCTCTCTCTCTCTCTCTCTCTCTGTCTGACTCTCCTCTATATATTGTAGGACTCCCCCCTCCCCCACACACACACACATCCCCGTTTCCTTCACTCTCGTTTAAATCCCTTTTCCCCTTGCTTTTTATCTCTTTAGAGATGGTTTCGGGGGTCCTTGCAAATCCTTTTCTGCGGCGTATTACGTTAGAGACGTGGTTATTGAACGCGGAGCCAGCACTAAACGGAGAGAGTTTATGACGGCTGAAATGTTCCGTAAGGTTTTTTGATGAGCGGGTAACAGCCAGTTTGGCCCCTCGCTCTTGCCTTAATCAATCTGGAGGCGTAACTGATTCTCTAAATTTAGCTTGTGTCAGTGTCTTTCTGTGTTTTGTATGTCATGGCCTCGAGGCGATGTGATTGCCTTTAGGCTATGTGGGGATTTTTCTGTTTTGATGGTCACTGGCTTATTGTTAAAGGCATACTAACGCACTCCCGTGTTTACAAAGTGTAGTTTGCCCACAATCGATGTCAAACGCACCATAAGACCATATAATGACGATACGTCACCATGCGCGGACCATATACATGCATTACAGCTTGTTCTAGCCTCTGAAAAAGGGAGGATGTCAACAAAGCCGCGGTGTTCTCTCCCTTGCATCAACGTTACATGTGTTGCCAAATCTATAAATAGGACGATCCAGATCAAAATGAAAATTCAAATATCTCAACATTTAAGGGGTCCTAGACCACAATATTTTGCAGGGAACTTAATTTAGTCTGTCTCCAGCTGTTGGTAAAGCAATTAGCGTGTATAGTCATCGAGTACATATGGCTTTAAGATGGCTATGACAATTTCCTACGACTTATAGTTCAATAACCGACTCACTGAATTTTGCTTGCGTCAGTGTATTTTTGTGTTTTGTGCGTGGCAATTTGATTGCCTTTAGGCTTGTTTGGGATATTTCTATAGTATTGGTCACTATGAACATTTCCTACGTCTTAATTATTTAACTTACTCTCTGAAATTAGCTTGTGTCAGTTTCTTTCCAAATGTAACTTGTGTCCGTGTCTTTCTGTATTTTGTGTGTCATGGCATTGTGGCGATTTGTTTGCCTACATTCTTGGTGGGGATGGTCACTCGGTGGCTTATTGTTACGATGGCTATGAACATGTCCTACGTATTAATTATTCAACTAACTCTCTGAGTTTAGCTTGTGTCAGTGTCTTTCTAAATTTAGATTGTGTCAGTGTCTTTCTAAATTTAGATTGTGTCAGTGTCTTTCTAAATTTAGATTGTGTCAGTGTCTTTCTAAATTTAGATTGTGTCAGTGTCTTTCTAAATTTAGATTGTGTCAGTGTCTTTCTAAATTTAGATTGTGTCAGTGTCTTTCTAAATTTAGATTGTGTCAGTGTCTTTCTAAATTTAGATTGTGTCAGTGTCTTTCTAAATTTAGATTGTGTCAGTGTCTTTCTAAATTTAGATTGTGTCAGTGTCTTTCTAAATTTAGATTGTGTCAGTGTCTTTCTAAATTTAAATTGTGTCAGTGTCTTTCTTTGTTTGGTGTGCAATGGCCTCGTGTCGATTTGAATTCCCTTTAGGCTTGGTAGGGATGCATGGTCAGTGGGTTATTGTTACGATGGCTATGAAAGCGTCTTACGTCTCAATAATTTAACTGACTCTCTGAATTAAGCTTGTGTCAGTCTTTTTCTAAATGTAACTTGTGTCAGTGTCTTTCTGTGTTTGGTGTGTCATGGCCTTGTGCTGATTTCATTGGTGGGACATTTTCTGTTGTGATGATCACCGGCTTATTGTTAAGAGAGTGGATGGGGCCTTGTCGTTCTGTAAAGCGCCTACCGTCAAAACTGGCTAGTCGGTATTTTGTTTTATTATAAAGAATGTAGTTTCTGACAGCATTTGGAGTGTCATTCTTTAGAATAAGTCACCCTGATATTGTTAATTCCAATGTTTACTTTGTCTTGTTTATTTTAAGCGTGATAAACAAAAAGGGTCCCTGCCTGGACGTTATAACATTTAGAGGGTCACCTAGATTCAGTCATAATTGGTTAAAAAGCTATACGGTGCACTGGCATGGTAATAAATACATATAACTCAGTGGTGAGTATATATGTGCGTGTGGGTAAGCTAAGTGCGTGCCCACGAGCGAACACGAATGACGATTATGTCTGTTAATATATATAGAGAGGAAAGCTTTGCAAGAAAACGTGTTATTAGATTCATCTACTCCCTACTTGAAATGAGCCACTGCAATCCTATCGGAAATTGGTATTCTTCGATCTTCACCCGAAGACGTACTCATCAACTTAGATAGCTATTGTTGTAGTTCAGTTACCGGCGACTGCAGTATTTCCGCTATAATCAGGAATGGCATTTTTGTGAGCGGTGATTTAGTAGTATATCTCTCAAGTCGCTCCAGAAGATACCGGAAGGATATTGCGGTTATGACAAATATGTTCTGCGACCACGTACATATGTGCAATGGTTGGTTCTTTTTGAGAGCTGGCTGATTGTGATGCTTGAGGATATGAGAATCAAAGTCCTGTTGAAAAATAACGAAAGATGTGGCCTTATTTCTGTCAAGTCCTCATGAGATCAGTCAGACAATAAAATTGCCATGGCCCATACTTGACCTCATGTTCTGCCCTGTATTGTGAAGTGGGTTTGTTACCAGAGTTAGAAAAGACGTTGGGTGGTCTTCCATGACAGGCCTAAACCGTGACTTGGGACCGAAATTGAGTGGCCTTTGGTCTCGACAGGCAGGGGGTCTTTATGGACAGGTGATTTATATAGTAAAAACCATTGGGGATCCTTCGGGGTGGTCTCAAGTAGCAGGTGGTCTTTATGGACAGGTGATTTATATAGTAAAAACCATTGGGGATCCTTCGGGGTGGTCTCAAGTAGCAGGTGGTCTTTATGGCCAGGTGATTTATATAGTAAAAACCATTGGGGATCCTTCGGGGTGGTCTCAAGTTGCAGGTGGTCTTTATGGACAGGTGATTTATATAGTAAAAACCATTGGGGATCCTCGGGGTTGTCTCAAGTGGCAGGTGGTCTTGATGGACAGGTGATTTATATAGTAAAAACCATTGGGGATCCTTCGGGGTGGTCTCAAGTGGCAGGTGGTCTTGATGGACAGGTGATTTATATAGTAAAAACCATTGGGGAACCTTCGGGGTGGTCTCAAGTGGCAGGTGGTCTTTATGGACAGGTGATTTATATCGTAAAAACCATTGGGGATCCTTCGGGGTGGTCTCAAGTGGCAGGTGGTCTTGATGGACAGGTGGTCCTCAGGGCAGGGTGGACTGTAAAAGGTACCGGGAACTTCAGGTTATTGGACATTTACACTTAACTCATAGAATGAAAAGTTGTTGAAAGTGATCAAAATAAGGTAGCATTACTCTTTCACCCCATTTCTCCGTCTTCCTGCCAATCCGTCTGCAAAGGAAACGACATTTTGTGTGTCCGATTTCTAAGCGTAATGCTCAATGTCAATTTCCTTCCCACCTGTAGATGTTTTGTGAAGTTCGACTTAACCGTACTACGTGTACGTCATTTCCTGTGGCCGATATCGGAAATGGACGGCAGTATGACAGAGAAAAGCAAAATGGAAACTTAATTTGTACTAAAAAGCAATGGTCCCACGCTCAAAGGTGATCTCTCTCTCTCTCTCTCTCTCTCTCTCTCTCTCTCTCTCTCTCTCTCTCTCTCTCTCTCTCTCTTTCTCTCTCTCTCATTCTCTCTCTCTCTCTCTTTCTCTCTCTCTCTCTCTCTCTCTCTCTCTCTCTCTCTCTCTCTCTCTCTCTCTCTCTCTCTCTCTCTCTCTCTCTCTCTCTCTCTCTCTCTCTCTCTCTCTCTCTCTCTCTCTCTCTCTCTTTTCTTTAAATCTCTTTTTGTCTGTCTCTGTCTGACTGAAGGTTTTACCTTTACATTGAACGGTGAACTACCAGCGAACTCTGATTGTACGTTAGATTGTATCGAAGATTGTGATTCAGCACAAATACGATGGGAGTGGCTGTTACTTAAAAGCTATTTTCATGTTGAGGTAAACGAACAAGTACATCAACAAATACCTATTCAAAATGGTACATGTGGTAACAGAGCATCCTCCTGTTTCGTCACTGACCAGTATTCTTCAATACAGGCTGCTCCGTGTGTACAATCGTGTGTTTGGTATATACTTATAGTGTGTGTGTTTTTTGTAATGTACATAATCAAAAAACAAGAAAGGTAGGTTGTTGGAACGTTTGTTATTGACAAAACAATACATTCACAGATATTTCGATGCATTCATTCGCTCGGCTTCCTGACGAGTTGGCGAAAACTGATTCTATCAAGATAAGTTCTAAGTGAATATTAATTTTGTTTGTCTGTTCACTTAAAAGACCGTTGGGTCGAAATATCTGTGAATGTATTGTGTTGTCAATAACAGACGTTCCAACAACCTACCTTTCTTGGTTTTTTTATTCGGAATTTTGGAACGTTGGCAGTCGCTTTGTTTTTGGATTTGTAATGTACATAGTTACGACGTTACCTCGGCAAACACTTTTACACTGAAATCCGTCCAGGCTTTTGCCAGGGATAAGAATATACTTTTATATAATAATCAAATAGAAAGATAAGAAAGGAGACGAAGAGTATGTTTATATAATTTAGAAATGTATTGAATATTGGCTATGTAATTGTACGTTGTATTGTGCTTTATTTATTTATGTTTTTGTTTTGTTTGAAGATGCATACAGCATAGTCTTGTATGTCCGATGTTATTTGATGTTGATGTCTGATGTTGTTGTCATGTTATATATGTACAAAACAGAAATAAAACCATGTAAAAAAAAATATTAAAAAATATTAAAAAATAATAAAAACATACTTCCAAGTGGACACATATTGATTTGTACAAACAGGATGCCTTCATAATCTCCCACTCAGCACAGGAAGCAGCCAATGAGTCACTTGTAGTATTTTAAGTAGAGCGATTGTTTAAGTTGAAACGGAGATACCTTTCACAACAGAGAAAGGGGGAATGTACGTTCTGGCTCACCGATTCCGACAGACCCTAAATATTAACGCAAAATAGGCTTCTGGACTAAACTTTTACTAAAATGAAACATGCGACAAAATCAGAAAAATACTGCATAAATCCATACAAAAAAAAATACAGTAAAGTAAGGTTGTTTTGAACCAATGCCGGGTCTGTCGGAATCAGTAACCCAGAACGTACATTCCCCCTTTCTCTTATACAACATTCTTAAGCTCAATACGCTCTCTCATTTACAAACTTTACTTCATATGTTCTTTCACTGTTAGAATTATATCTGATACATGCAATGTGACTGTCTAAACGAATAGTTAACTCTTTACAAGTGATTCTATTTTTACTTTTTCTTCCCGTCCTATTTGAATCCCCTTTTTTAAAAACTGCTTTTTCAGATCTTCTATATCGAGTGGCTTGTTATATTCAGCTCGTGTTTTTGTTTGAATACTTGCTTTCTTACTTTTGTAGTCATCAAAGTCTGTTTGTATCTGTTTGAATTCTTCGTCAGAAACTTTTGAATCTTCAAGTGCTTTACTGATAGACAGTTTTAGGCTAGACAATTTTGATGATGCAAGAGTGGAAATGGATTCGTGTTTTTCAAGCTTTTTCACAATTTTTTTCATTATAGCTGATGCTATAAATGATAAACCACCAACTGCTGCTGCGACACCACCTAGGATTAGAGAAACTGGAGTCCCTACTCCGGTAGCTAACAGAATTGTTCCCGTTACACCTGCAGCTGATGCAAGGATAGTAGAACCAGTGCTGGCATTAGAAAGGCTGTTGTAAGTTGTTGAGTACTTACGTCTAGCGCGAGAATATTTTTCTAATTCATCTTCTAGTTGTTTTTGTATATTACTAATGTGTGCCAGTCTGAATTGTTGACTTTCTGCTGCACTTTCATCAATATTAGGATAAAGCTTCACACTGCTAGTCATCTTTTTAATGCAAAATATAAAATATTTATCTTAATTCTCACTGGCCAGTGTTTCTGCTAAGCTTTGAAGCTGTTCATTGCTTAACACCTTATCTGTATAGTAGAAAGCAATCAAATCAAGATAAGTAAGATTAATACTTCTTATTTCTGTTAAATTATTTATATCTGCGTTAACAACAACATTTTGGTTTGACGTCTGTTTTTTTATTGTGTTAGAATCCTTTTGAACAGCAATAAATACTCTGACTTCTTCAACATTTAATGGTCTCCAGTTGAGATTTATTCCTCTCATTAGAACAGTGTTTGTGGTTTCTTCCCTTTTCCTGACAACTATATCAAATATCATAGTTGCATTCTGCCCTATTGGAAGCTTGGGTATAAAATCGACAATGGTGTCAGCGTCCTTTTCAACACTTTGTTTTTTGTGAATGAGATAGTTGTTCTTATGGAAAGGTTTAACTGCAACTTCTCCCCTGCTGTTAATCGCAGGAACAAGGCTAACAATTAGTGGTTTAGCATTGATTGACTTACGGAATGTGTCGTCTTTTCCAACAAGAGTGTATGGACTCACAAATTCAAACTTCATTTCCCAGTCAATCTTTTTTATAACAGGACTAAGTACCCATTTTTTATTCTGATGTTTCCACATGTAGTATATGTCATCGACAATTGGATCAGGTACATTAACATCACGGATTTGACCTAGTTTGAGGAATCTTGGTTTCTTTTCATCGTCGATTTCCTTTCTCTTGTAATAACCGGTGTCTGTAAACTCGAATGCATACACTGCACCAACTTCAGCATTGCTCTCAAAGTCGATAGCGTCTGCTAAATCTTTCAACTCTATAGTTGAACATGCAACAGGATAAGCTATTGTAGGTCCACTCGACATTTTAATACTCAATATTTTATGGAACTATTTCCAATGTAATGTTAAACAAACAATCAACTGGTTGTCCACTTTGATTTTTCAGATCAATGTGTAGGAATTCATGACACCCTTCCTCCAAGTCCTTGAACTGAAGTGTCTTAAATGTTGGCACGTGCATTTTACAAAAAGAGGCATCACTCGGTGGAAGAATTCTAAGCAGATCAGAACGCTGATCATTAAACAGATTATAGGATGTGTTAAGCTCTCTCATGTGAACAAACAGTACACTGTTAACATCCATGTCAATGGGACGTGTTCCCTTGTATAAATTTGTAATTCCAAGCATATCAAGGAGTTTGGTTGGAAACTCAACGTTTACTTCTCTAGTTTTGGGCATAGTAAGAGTAGCAATGAGACTTGCATGATTTAAACTCGCTGTAATACCTACTGGAGCAAACAATTCTTTCTCTAAAGTGCAGAAGTCATAGTAACCATCTTCTACAGAATGTGTTTTACCATTAATTCTAACCCAGTTGTTAGCCTTTTTTTTACTGATATTATACCAAGTAACCTTGTACATAATTTCATGCAGTGCAACTTTCATTCCTCCATTTTGATTGTTGATAGGGTTTGCAAGTTTAACTGGCACACTAGTCTTCACATTTGTTAGTGTGATAAACATTTTTTATTCAACAACAAAAATGATTCAGTATAAATTCAACAAAGACGTTAAATACAAAACTGGACCATATTACAATCCAAAGACTATTTCTTTCCATGAGTTGGACTTTGCTGTAACAGAAACAGAATCCATTCGCGTTAAAGTGCCTGACCCATTCCATTCTTACCTAAATCCCCCAATCAAAAATGATAGTGTTCCAAAGATGTGGAACTCTCACCCAATTCAGTTCTATCAGAATCAGTTAAACTTTGCAATATTCTGTGCAACCACAGGATGTGGAGTGTCCTATGCAGACCACATGAATAATTCAAACTTACTGACAAAGTGTGTGTACACATTTCACGTTTACTATCAGTGCAGGAGAATCTTGTCTGAACTTCAGGCACCAATGCCGCATGAAAAGAGCTGGAACCCATTCAACAATAGGATAAACATGAAAGTGTATGAGCGTCTCTGCAATGAATTCAATATAGATTTTAAGACCGACTTTAGGCAAAAGCAAGACAAAAACCATGGCATGGGAACACTATATTTATGGGGTGTCCACAGGAGGTATAATTTTGATTACTGGCCAGGTCATACATCTTTTTCTTCAAATGTGCAGGTACAGTTAGGATCAATAGAACAACAGCACCACAATGCATGGACTACTTTTATATTAGACACCGGCAAAGGTTTCACTGGATCAGGTGTTGAAAGGATCAATGAATCTATCCGAACATATGCGTGGTGCTTGCTAGGCTCGCAGGCACAGACACGATCAAACATAATGAGAACAAGCACAGGGTTTGGTGCACAGAAACAGTTGTTATCAAATTTAGAAGATGTCATAAACTCTGCAGTTGATCTGCCTTCCAGCATCAAAAGGTATCAAGACTCTCTCCGTTATGCAAGATCAAAAGTTGACTTTGCTGTTGGTAACGGCCTTTACATGTTACCTTCTGATCTCCAGCTGCAGATTGGAACAATAACAAATTATAACAATGAAATCATTATTGCTAGTGACACCCAGCCGCTTGGAAAGGGTGAAGAACTGAATTCAGAAATCAGAACGATGTTACAGCCATATCACAATGAACAGAAACAAAGCGTGACAAGTGAAGATCGGGCTGCAGGTGAAGATCATTCTGTCACTAGGGATGATCAAGCTGTTAGTATTAGTGATGATCATGAATCGCAGAAGACTGCTCTAGTAATTGGTGGAGTGGGTGTAGGCTTACTTTTGCTTTATTCTCGTTAGCAGAACACCTGCAATTAAAACTATTAGAGTCCAGAGATGTTCAGCCATGAAACCAACAACTTTACCTGCAAAAGATAACAGCCAGCTAACAATTGAACCAATGATTCCTGGAAGTGCATCCAAAGCTTTTGCTGCTAGTTTCTTTAATAGTTCTGCAATGTGTTTGAGTTGTTTCTTTACCCATCCCGGATCAGATGGAGGTGAAGGTGGAGGTGGAGGTGGAGGTGTGACAGTGCCACCTGTGAGTGTTAACACTAATGTGCTTATTGCAAATCCTAACGCAGTTAGTATACTAGCTATTGTGATTCCCTGCTCTCTGAAAAGCGTTCTAATTCTTTCAGCAAGAGTTGTGTCTTCGTAAAGGATTCTTTGAATTGTATTTTTTATTCTGCTGACCTGTGTTCTCAGTTGTTCTCTATTGTTACTTAGAACTTCTAACCTTATGGCTTTCTCCTCCTGCAAATCTTTTAAACGCTTAGAAATTCTGTTTTTTACTTCTTGTTCTAGGTTCAAATCATCAGCATCAGCAAGTTTTTGTTTCTCTTTGTTTATATCTTCATCCAGCTGACCTAGTTTTGACAGATTATTTGCTATTTCACCTCTGATGGTTTGTAGTGATTGATTAAGGGCTTCTATTTCTCTCATAGGTAATAGTTCATGTGGAGTCTTCAGTGAAGTTTCCTCAGAAAAAGAAGTCTCTATCTCTTGTATAAGTTGATCAGCCTCTTCTGCAAGTTTATTAAGATCTTGCAATGGAACAGATTCTATTTGAGTAGCAGTTGGTAGTCCTAGTTCTGCTTGTTGAAGTAAGGAAACAACATGGGAAGATGATGACCGTGTGCTAGGCACAATATCTAATTGCCTAAGTCGATTAGCAGTAAGTTTTTGTTTTAGTGAAACTTTTGATAGAAACTTAGCAGGATTAGATTTATATGTAAGTTGGACTTTTTCTCCTTTATCGCTAGTTGTATATAAATGATTTGCTTCCATTTTGAACTGGTTTGGATCTAAAACATCAGGTTCTTCTCCTAAACTTTTGTAGAAATCTCTAACTTTACCTTCCAGAAGTTCATGTCGTGCCACCTCATAATGCAGTGAATGATGGTAGGGAACCAAAGGGATTGCTTCGCTCATGTCGTCCGCTGGCTCAAATAAATCTTCAAATCCACCTTCTGCCATTTGTAACTTATTTTTTATTTTGAAAATAAAAAAAGATGGCACAATCGTTCGGTTCTGTTCTTGATCCTTACAGAAGGCTGAAAGAACCTCTCGGGGTAAAAGGAATAAGGCAAACAGTTATAGTCACAAATAATCCTTCTACTATTGATCAGAATGAAATACTTACTGTTAGGTTTCCTAATCTAGGTAAGAACGATGTTATTGTACCAGGCACTGTAAGACTATCATTCAAATTAGAATTAGAATCTGGCTCAGATGCAAATAGGACTTTGGCTTATAATGTAGGAAGAGCAATTGTGAGGAAGATTACTGTCAAACTGGAAGGGCGGGAAGTGATGTCATTGAATAATGCAGATGTATTTTTAGTTTACGCAGATAATTGGTTAACTGACAATGAAAAGAAAAACAGAGTGTTTCAAGGGATTCAGTCAGACAATGGGATAAAAGTTAGAATAGGAGCCGGAGATAAAGCTGACAACAAAAAAGATAACGCTGTCAATGTTGCTTTTGGAAACAAATTTTGTATTCCACTTGACTTTGAACTCATAAATTCACATCCTCCCTTCTATCAAGGAGCATTGCGTGACAGGCTGTCATACGACCTGACTTTCAATAGTTATGATCGTGTTATGCTTTCAGAAGACCCGGAAGCAAAGTATAAGGTGTCTGGAATTTCTTTAGAGTTTGATGTTGTAAACCATCCTGAACTGGCTAGACTTATAGAAAATCAGTACAGTTCTAAGCTGCCTATCTATTATGAAAGAGTGTTGAATCACAGTACACTTTCAAAAAGCCAGGCTGATCCAATCTGGAACATTAACTTGAATACACCAGCTAGGTCAATGAAGGGAATACTTATGTTGTTTGAGGAACCAAAAGATTCATATGAAAGGCAAATAGAAAAGTTTTACAATCCACTAATCAATAGAGTATATTGCACAATTGAAGGGCAGCCAAACCAAATATTTGCATCTGGCATGCTGCCATACCAACACTATGATGAAGCAAGAAAGTACTTTACTGGAGGAAGATTGAAAGACCC
Organism: Littorina saxatilis; assembly: GCF_037325665.1. NCBI lineage: Eukaryota > Metazoa > Mollusca > Gastropoda > Littorinimorpha > Littorinidae > Littorina > Littorina saxatilis. Next base: position 57,095,312 of record NC_090252.1, read on the forward strand.
AACATCTGATCTTGTGGCTAAAGATCTACATTTACACGGTGTTGGCGTAGAAGATTTCTTGACAAATAAATATGCGTTATGGCTGGATCTTAGAACAACTGACGACAACAAACTGCATGGAAGTGGAAGGCGAATTGAAAACGGATCAGAAGGAATCACAATACAAATTGAAAAGGAAGTAGGGAGTAGTAGTAAATCAGTTAAGATCTACGTGTTTGTTGTGTCAGATGCGCAGTTAAACATCTCTGAAAGCAGATTACAGGATATTGTTTATTGAACGTGTTAAAATGAAGTATCTAGATTTTCTTCCAAAAGATCCACACTGTTCTTTGATTTGTGGGGCAACAGGTTGCGGCAAAACAAGATATGTTTTGGATTTATTACAGACTGTTTACATAAATCACTTTGAACACATAGTCATATTCTGTCCAACCATAAAGCATAACAGAACATACAAGGAGAGAAAATTCATATGGTCTGATCAAAATATATTTATTGTAAATCCTTCTGATCGTCTAAATGTTTGCTTGGAGCATTATTTCGATCTTTTTCAGAACACGCCAACACTGTTTATTATTGATGACTGTGCAGCAGAACGTGACATTGTTAGAAAGAAAAGTGCACTAGCAAAGCTTGCATTCAGTGGACGACATGCATTAATATCAGTTTGGATATTAACACAAAAATACAATGCAGTTCTGAAAGACTTTAGAGAGCAACTCAAAACAATAACATTGTTCTATTCAAAGGACCGTGACAGTTTTGAAGAGTGTCTTCGAGAAAATGATGTCATTGAAAACAAACAGGAGAGAGAAAGAATAAAGAATAATCTGAAATCTTCTAAGCACTCGAAACTGGTTTTAAAAACTGATCAACCAGTTCAGTATGTATGTTTGTAGAAATCCTTGCTAAGTTCTTGTCAAGTTCTTACTCAAGTTCTTACCAAGTTCTTGTCAATTTCTTACTCAAGTTCTTGTCAAGTTCTTACTCAAGTTCTTACTAAGTTCTTACTCAAGTTCTTGTTAAGTTCTTGTTAAGTTCCTACCTAAGTTCTTACTCAAGTTCCTACCTAAGTTCTTGTCAAGTTCTTACTAAGTTCTTGTTAAGTTTTTACTCAAGTTCTTGTTAAGTTCCTACCTAAGTTCTTACTCAAGTTCCTACCTAAGTTCTTGTTAAGTTCCTACCCAAGTTCTTACTCAAGTTTAATTACTAGATTTTTATTTTATTCTGCATCAAAATAAAATGAACTGTGATGAATTGCTGATGCAGACTTCTACAGATATTGAAATCTGTGACAGTAGGACTATACCTGATAAAAAAGAAAGATTGTATTCACTTGCTGTTTGTGGAAAAACAAAACACTACCTTGGGCGGCAGTTAACTGTGGAAGAAGTACAATATCTTTCCTCAGAAGATATAGAAAAGTATCATGGACGGTATGAATCAGTGCTTGGTTCTAAGATGGTTAGAAGTATTGGACAGACTGTTATAGGTTTGTACACAAAGATTTTTGGACATTTTACACCTCTCGACTCGGAGGAAGACTTAACACATGATCTAACTCATGACCCTGTTGTTTCCAAGTCCCTCGAATCTCTTGCCTGTGGCCTGTATTATCGATTTGGTGCTTTATTAGTACCATTTGTTGCTGGATTAATTACTTTCAAACACATTAATTTTCAGAATAAAAAAGATGACAGATCAGTTGAAGCAGACAGTGGAGCAGACGAAAATACCAGAAGTGAACACAGTGACAAAGAAACCTGGTAGAGTAGAAGCAGGAAAAAAACTAGCCGAATGGAACAGACAAAAAAAGTTAAATCAAAAGGCAAAGCAGAACATTATGTCTGAAGTTGAGCAGACACCAAACATTCCTGAAGTGACTAAGGTCACACAAACTGATCAAGAATTAAAATCTTCATTTCTATCATACAGAAAAGTAGCTGTAGCAGCTGTTGTTGGAGGAGGTGGATACTTGCTTTACAAACTTTGGCAAGGCAAATATAAAGTGTCAGAAAGACCAAAATCAGAAACACCAAAATCAGAAACACCAAAACCAACAAACAAAGCAGTACAAACAATAAAAAAGCCCACAGTAGTACCTGCAGTGGATTCATTTCATATGGAATAATTTTAATATTTTAATTTTGATAACATAAAAATGAGTTCTGAAAAGACAATAGTTAATCTAGTTTATCACGCTGCAGTGATTGGAGGCTTGAGTGTAGGTTACACAATGCTGGGTAAAAGTCTCCTCAGAATGAAACCAGCCGACTTGGGAAAGTTAGACTTCGAAGACGGTGCTAAACTAATTGGTGTTGTGACAGCTTCCTTTGCAACAAAAGACTTCCTGGTGAAGCAAGGAATTATTCCAGAAAATATAAACATGTAAGACAATAAAATGGCTAGCTTGGTTATGATGGTGGGAGGTGCGATTGTAAATGCGCTTGCATTTTCTGGCAGCAACTATTTGTTTTCTAAACTGCAAAATGGTGAAGAGAGGGAAAGGCACAACAAAGCCATGGAACAACTGGCGAAAGCACAGGATGAATACGAGAAGAAACGAATTGCGCAGTTAGACTTTATGAATGATAAACTCAGGCAGCAAGGACATGCAAACAAAACCTTTGCCAATGTTGATGCAGCCATTCAAGAATACTATCTTGTAACTGGAAAGAAAATGAAGACAAGTGCTCCTCCAAAACTGGGTGACTTTTATCAGCCTTCAGAAGAGCAGAAGGTGGGCGAGATTGTTTTCATTGTTATTGGTATGGCTGTTGTTTACTTTATTGCGCGTGCTGTCAAATCTTAATATTCTGTCATTTAAAAAACCATGAGTGATGCTTTGTTATCTAAAATATATTATTCCCCAAAAGGATACTGGAAAGGAAGAACTGCTATTGACAAGCTCAGTGACGCAGCAGGTGTTTCTCAAGATATAGCAAAGAAATGGTTGTCAAAGCAGGCAGTTTGGCAGATCTATTTACCTGCACCAAGAAAAATTACACGACCACACTTTGTTAACATTAAACCGAATGACACTCATCAAATAGACCTGCTGTATTTACCGCATGACACAGTCAGAAGGAAGAAATATAAGTATGCACTGACTGTAGTTGATGTTGCAACAAGATACAAAGATGCTGAACCGTTGACAGAGAAAAGTGCTATAGCTACAGCTGTTGCCCTGCAAGAAATTTACAGACGTGGACCACTAAAGTATCCCAGAATGATTCAGTGCGATGATGGTAAGGAGTTTAAAGGAGCTGTCAACCAGCTTCTGTTAAAACATCATGTTACAGTGAAGAGAGGTATTCCAGGAAACCACAGGTCACAGGCTATTGTTGAGAGCTTTAACAAACAGTTGGCAGAAAAACTGTTTTCATATCAGTACCATCAGGAATTTTTGGACACAGAAAGTAAATTGCGTAACACTGAATGGGTCAAAAGATTACCATCAGTACTTAGAGCAATGAATCTGGAGGTATTTAAAGCTACAGGGTTAAGACCAGTTGATGCAATCAAACAGAAAACAATACCTGTTGCTCCAAAGTCAACAACACCAGTGGCATTACTACCTTTCAATCAGAAAGTCAGATATTTATATGCACCCGGTGAAGCTGAGGGTGACAGCAGGAAGCGTGCAACGGATCCAATCTGGAGTATTGACATTCATGAAATCAAGAGAGTAGTAGAGACAAATCCACCTATATATTACTTGAGAGAACCAGCACCGCAAAGAGCCTTTGTAAAAGAGGAATTACAATTAGTTCCACGTGGTACAAATGTTAAATGATTTTTTATTTCAGATTTTATAGTGTTAACAAAAATGGAAGCTCTGAGAAAGAATTCTAAGCAACTTCATTTTTTTAATTTATATTTTTATTTTGAGTTATAAAATCAAACTCACAGCGATGGAAGACTCTGTATTAGAATCTTTATCGACAGTATTTGACACCGTTGAATTACAAGTAACGGATCCTCAAAATGTGCAGTCCAGTGTGCAAGACGCCATTGAACAAATTCCAAACAATTTGTTGATTGAACCTCCAGTAAAAGTGCAGATAGTCAGTTTAATAAAATACAAAACAGTCAGTGATGAGGTGCTAGAAGTTCATGTTTCAACCAGACAACTAGCACTTAATTCTATGGCAGAATTGAATGGAAACTGGGCAGATGAAATGATGAAACGGTTTGAGCAAGCTGCAGAGGATGCAAAGATGAAAGGATCCGGATGGTCAGAAGGTGAAATTCTAAAAATAGAATTGAAGCTAAGTAAATTTGCCCCCATCAGAGGTAGAAGTTACATACCTTTACCTCCTGCTCTTGTCAAAAAACGTGCTGTGCTGAACATAAAGAATGATGATGACAAATGTTTTATGTGGTGTGTTCTGGCAAGACTGTACAGTGTAAAGAAAAATGCAGAAAGAGTGTCTAACTATCATGCATACAGAAATAAACTAAACTTTACTGGTATTGAATTTCCTGTCAGCATTACAAGCATTGACAAATTTGAACAGCAAAACAAACCCATCACCGTAAATGTTTACACGTGGGATGAGGAAGATGAACTGAAACCAGTCAGAATATCAAAGAACTCACCAACGATTGGTGATTGTGATACTAACCATGTTGACATGTTACTAATGACTGATGGTGTAAAATATCATTACACTTTGATTCGTACAATGAGTAGACTGATGGCGAGCACAAGCAATCACAATAGTAAACAAGACTTTTGTAGGCGATGTCTCTTGCGTATTCCATCAATTCATGCAGCACTTATACACAAGCAACATTGTAAGAGCGTTGATGATGCGGTTGTGAAGTTAACAACACCACCGCCAGACAGCAAAGTGTATTTTAAGAATGTATGCAAACTACAGAAAAATCCTTATGTTGTTTATGCTGACTTTGAATCTATCATTGTGCCATATGAAGGACCTTTACCAAAAGACCTACCTAAAACAGTAACTCTAAGTAATCATCAAGTCTGTTCATATGCATTTATTGTTGTTAGTTCAGATGGTAAACATTCTAAACCGCAATTGTACAGAGGACCTAATGCAGCAAAGAACTTCTTACAGCAAATGAACCAAGTGCGAAATGACTGCTCCAAACAACTGAATCTTTCAGACATTGTTATGAAACCTGAAGACCAAGAACAGTTTAACTCTACCACACAGTGTTGGATATGCGAACAAAGTCTAACACCAAACACAGACAATCCAATAGTAAGAGATCATGATCATGTAAGTGGGCAGTTCCGAGGAGCAGCACACAGCAAATGTAATCTACAATTAAAGTTTGATCCTAAGACTTGGAAGCTTCCAATCTTCTTCCATAACTTGCGCGGTTATGATTCACATCTGATCATGCAGGCAGTAACTGATGAATACAAAGCAAGATGCATTGCGCAGTCTTCAGAAAAGTACATGGCCTTTACTCTGAATAGTTTATACTTCTACGATTCTGCTCAACATCTGATGGGAACACTTGAGTCTTTATCTTCATCACTAACTGCTTTCCCAATCACATGTAAGTACTTTGACAGTGACTTAGTTAGAAAGGGAGTCTATCCATATGAATACATGGATTCGTGGGAGAGGTTTGATGAAGATGAGTTACCACCAAAGGATGCTTACTTCTCACGGCTGAAGGGTAAAGGTATAAGTGACGAAGACTATGAACACGCTAAGACTGCATGGAATAAATTAGGATGTAATACAATGGGTGATTATCATGATCAATATTTGTTGGCTGATGTTTGTTTACTTGCAGATATATTTGAGAATTACAGAAGAACATGTATGAAGCACTACAATCTAGATCCTTCACATTACATATCTGCACCAGGCATGAGCTGGGATGCATTTCTTAGATTTACAGGAGTAAAGATTGACTTGCTATCAGATCTACCTACACTTCAGATGATTGAAAATGGACTACGTGGAGGAATCAGTATGGCTTCACACAATTACTGCAAAGCCAACAACAAATACTTGGACGACTTTGATCCTATGAAACCTTCTAATTACATCATGTATCTAGATGCAAACAATTTGTATGGTTGGGCAATGTGTCAGACGCTTCCACTTCGGAACTTTAAGATCTATTCAGGACCATTTTCACAATGTGTTGTGCTGACAATATTAAAAGCAGGCCCAGACAGTCGAAAGGGATGGATACTAGAAGTTGACTTAGACTATCCACTATCACTTCATGATCTACATAATGATTATCCTTTAGCGGCTGAGAGGTTAAAAGTAAACCCAAGAGAACCTCCAAAGCTGGTGCCCAATCTGTTTCACAAAAAGAAGTATGTGTGTCACTACAGACTGTTACAGTTTTACATTAGACATGGATTAATTTTGAAGGCTGTTCATCGTATAATTTTATTTGATCAAGAACAGTTTATGAAACCTTACATCATGAAAAACACAGAACTGAGAACCAAAGCCGCTGATGCATCAGAGAAAGACTTTTTTAAACTGATGAACAACAGTTGCTTTGGTAAGACAATGGAAAACCCACACAAGAGAAAGGATGTTAGACTTGTTACAAGAGAAAATGAGGCCATCAAGCTGACATCCAAACCACAGTATCAAGACTTTAAATACTTTCATGAACAGCTGTATGGTATCTTAATGAAAAAACTTGTAGTCAAGCTTGACAAACCAGTATTCATAGGCTTTACTGTGCTAGAGTTGTCAAAACTGTTGATGCTTGAGTTTTTGTATGATTATTTGAAACCAAGATATCCCAAATCGAGAGTACTTTACACAGACACAGATTCATTCTTACTTGACATTCCAGCGGATGACATTTACAAAGATCTAGAAGCTGAAAGTCCTGCAGTAAAAGGAAAAGATTCTTTTTATGACACTTGCGACTACCCTAAAGAATCACCATTGCACTCAAATGTTAACAAGAAGGTTATTGGAAAGATGAAAGATGAAATGAATGGGAAGATAATTAAGGAGTATGTTGGATTGCGTGCAAAGATGTACAGTGTTGCAAGTGAGAAAGGGGTGGTTAAAAAAGCAAAGGGTGTAAGCAAACAGGTTGTAAAGTCGAGCATATCGCATGATAACTACAAGGAAGCACTGTTTCAGAAGCGAGTGTTTCACCATGACAACCCTAAGATCAGTTCCGCGCTTCATCAGATCAACACAACTATTGTAAACAAGAAATCTTTAGATGCTAATGACACAAAGCGCGTTTATTCATCACCAGAATATTCTTATGCAATTGGGCACTGGAGAACAAACGCGGCTCCAAATAGTCTGAGTGTGTAATAAGAATTTTTGTCAATCGGGAAAACCCGCTATGACAGCTTTGTTTTGACTGCAGCGGGGAAAAGGACGTTGCTTGTGAAAGGGGAGTGTTTGTGAAAGGGGAGAAGGCTTTGTTGAGTTTCAAAGCAGCCACCAAGTACACTTATCAAAAGCTTGAATCAATAAACAAGTCATTTGAATAAGTTAACACTCGGCGGCCGCCCGAAGGCAGCCTAAAAAGTTTATAGTAGGGCGTTGAAGCAGGGTGAAGCAAAAACAATAACACAGCTGAAGCAGGGTGTTGAAGCAGGATGATTAAGAAGACAGCCAAAGCAGGGCAGGCGCAGCAAACCGTACATGCATGATCGTTACTATATTTAGAATCACGTCATTACTATTTTTGAAACCGTACATGCATGATCGTTACTATATTTAGAATCACGTCATTACTATTTTTGAAACCGTACATGCATGATCGTTACTATATTTAAACACTTGTCTAACAGTGCAGGCGCAGTGTGATACTTCTGTTGTTGCGCACAAACAAGCACTGTAAGTCTAAGACTGGGACTGTTGGAGCTCTGATGTGACAGGAATATGCGGCGTTTCTGACCAGTACTCTCTGTACTCTTCGATCTGGAGCATCTCTTCGATTTGTTTAAGTTTGCCCATGATAAAACTGATTGGCAAACCAACAGTGGTAAATCGCGGAAATGCATAAAGCGATCTAGCAACGGCGCGTAGTCTACGCGCATGAACATCGGAATAGCCAGTTTTTGCTTTCAACCAGTCAGCCCACGTTTCTTTCATTCTCCCTTCTTTTCTTTGCTTCTCCTGCCATTGTTTGCACATAATCAAAAACTGTCCAAACTGAATGTAAATTAAGATTTGTTGTGCGTCCTGTCTTTTGAGATTTCTCATCCCTTTTTGCAGTCTTTCCACAATATCTTTTTCATTTTCTGCTTGAGCAAAATAAGCATTTGTGAAAGCTTCTGTGGATATAGCATGGCTAACATCTGCTTGGTTTGAAACGAGATAGTGATGTAAATCACTTGGCGTTGTTGGTTCTACTCTCTTTTTCTTTCCGTCTTTTTCTTTGAACAAATCTTCTATCTTCCTTTTTGGTTTTTTGGGCAGTCTCATTAATCCTTCTGTTTTAGCCTTAACTGCTATTAAGGCCATCTGCTCAAAATATTTTCTATTCTCTTCTAGTACATGCTGTTCTTCTTCTGTCCAAAATTCTGATGGTGTTGGCGCTGGTAGTGGGACATTACAAGCTTGTTCCATGTCAGGTAGAATTAAAGTTGTTGACCGCCTAGAATAATCTAACAATTCTTGATGAACATTTTGCGATTCAAGAAGCTCTTTCTCTAATTCTGCGACATTCACCTTGTTAAATTAAGCACTTTTTTCACTGAAACACATACACGTCTTCACAGAACAGCACCTCAATACGAAATGGCGAGACAGGTCTGCCTGGTTGCTAACAACACAAACTAGATCGGGTTGTTATCAACACACAGTGGTGGGCGGAAGTGACGTGAATGGTTACTATCACATGATTTAATCTTGTCTTGCCATTGGAGGAATATAGAAGACAGGCTTGCTGTTTGTTTTTACCAGATCAATACGGTAGTTATGGCTTGCCGACGACGGGCAGATTGGATCGAAACACACGCTGGCTGTTTGGAGTGGCCCAACTAGTTAATATTTCAATGGAAACTAAATTTAGCGTTGTATCAGAGAAAGGGAGAATGTACGTTCTGGGTTACTGATTCCGACAGACCCGGCATTGGTTCAAAACAACCTTACTTTACTGTATTTTTTTTGTATGGATTTATGCAGTATTTTTCTGATTTTGTCGCATGTTTCATTTTAGTAAAAGTTTAGTCCAGAAGCCTATTTTGCGTTAATATTTAGGGTCTGTCGGAATCGGTGAGCCAGAACGTACATTCTCCCTTTCTCTACAGAGACAAAGAGGAAGAAACAGAGAGAGACAGATTCAGACAGACAGTCAGAAATGAGGAAGAGAGAGAGAGAGATAGAGAGATATAAAGACAGAGACAGGCAGACAGACAGAAATATTGATTTTTAACTTCTTCTTTGTTTTTAATTCAAAGGGACGGGTTCGGTGAGCTCAACCCCAGTATAGGTGACCACTGGCTAGGCCTGAAGAACATTCACGCACTGACTCACAGTCGCGTCTTCAGGCTCACCATAGAGATATATCTGACCAACAACGCGTACTCTCAACGGCACTACAACGACTTCAAAGTTTCTGACGAATCCAGCAACTACGCTTTGTCCTTCTCCTCTACTCAAGGACAAAGTTCTACCCCGTCTCTTGGAGACTGCCTCACTGACGTCATAAGCAAGCCTTTCAGCACCTATGATGCGGATCACGATGACGTCACTGAGAACTGCGCACAACGTCATCAAAGTGGTTGGTGGTTTGGAAATTGCACGTTGTGTAATCCGAACGGGGTGCTGATGAAACCTGCGGATGGGATCCTGTCTGGGGCACCCGAAGAAGTTTTTTGGTACCCAGGCTTTGGTAACCGAGCCCCGTTAAAAGTGTACATGTTCCTACGATAAAGAGTCCACAACCATCCTCGAAGAATGGTCACTTTAACAGATGCTGTTGCAGCTGGGGGGTGTCCGGGTGATTTAATTCTCAATAGGCTCCGTGTATGTTAAAGCTGAATGTTAAAACTAAGAAAGTCAAGCCAAAAAGGCTATGTGTTTTATTGAAAAGGACAATGGCGAACTTTTATGTGACAGTGATGAGATTACTAAAGAAGTTAAATCCTTCTATGCACAGTTGTATGCTTCAAGGGAACATAATATAACGAATGAAGACATTCCTAATAACTTAGAACATCCTGTTTTGACTGATGAAGAACGTGATGGACTTGAAGGTATTATTTGTAAAGAAGAATTAGTCAAAGCAGTAAAACAACTTAAAAACGATAAAAGCCCCGGATCGGATGGATATTCAGCAGAATTTTTTCAAATTTTCTTTATTGATCTAGGTGCTTTCTTGCTTCGTTCAATTAATGAAGGCTTTAGAAAAGGTGAAATGTCGGTAACACAACGTCAAGGAGTGATCACCTGCATACCCAAAGAAGGGAAAGATAAAAGGTTTCTAAAAAATTGGCGTCCTATTACTCTTTTAAATACTGTCTACAAAATAGCTTCCACCTGCATTGCTGAAAGGCTGAAAACGTGTTCTCCCAACCATAATTCATGAAGATCAAAAAGGGTTTATGCAAGGTAGGAATATAGGCGAAAATATTCGTTTTACTCTATGATTCTATTATTTATGCTAATGAACGACAAGCTGATGGCCTTCTGTTAATGGTAGACTTTGAAAAAGCTTTCGATAGCATTGCATGGTCGTTTATACAAAAAAGCACTGAATAAATTTAACTTCGGAAATGATATAAAAAAGTGGATATTAACTTTTTACAGAAATAGTAAATCATGTGTAGCAGTAAACGGACAATATTCAGAGTGGTTTTAATCTGGAGAGAGGAACCCGTCAAGGGGACCCTTTGTCTCCTTATATTTTTCTAATTTGTGCCGAAATTATGGCAATAATGATGCGTCAGAATCCAAAAATAAAGGGACTGAATTTTTTTGATGTCGAAATTTTATTGTCACAATATGCGGATGACACTACTTTTTTCCTTGATGGTACCAAAGATTCTTTTTGTGCATGTGTAGAAACACTACAGACATTTGCTTCTTTGTCA
>NC_090252.1:57106543-57139043 GCF_037325665.1 Littorina saxatilis
GTGTGTGTGTGTGTGATGTTCCGTACATTGCAGTTTGAATATTTTTGAGGAACTATTGCGACAGTGCGGTGTTGGACAAGTAAGGAATGAGTGAAAAGGGACCTGTCACAATTACCAGATCGTCCAGATCGAAAACACTGACGTGACTTTATCGCCTTAGGTCTTTGCGACCAGGCTGTATTGTGTTCGCCACGTTAACAGGCTTAGTGATGTTCTGTGCATTGTGTGGCGTGGCTGTGTGTGATCACGTCAGTGGTGTGATGTCGTGGTGTTAGATAAGTGGGGAATGAGTAAAGAGAGTGAAGAATAAGTACAGAGGTCAAAATGACCTCAGGAGAGAATGATATTTTAATTGACTGTGTGTGTGTGTGTGTGTGTGTGTGTGTGTGTGTGTGTGTGTGTGTGTGTGTGTGTGTGTTCAAGTTGTGTGTGTGTGTTCAAGTTGTGTGTGTGTGTGTCTGTGTGTCTGTGTGTGTCTGCATGTCTGTGTGTGTCTGTCTGTGTGTGTCTGTCTGCCGGTCTGTCTGTGTGTGCGCTCGCGGTATAAAGTATAATGTTTAATCATTACTAGAAAGAAACAACTATATGATTTAGCAATGCGTTGTAGAAAAGATCAAACACACGATGAAGCAAATGAGAAAACAACGACAAAGAAATAGAGAAACTAACCAACCAAAAAAAAATAACAAACACACACACACACACACACACACACACACACACACACACACACACACACACACACACACACACAAACAGTCGGAACACAAAAGGTATTACATTAAAATCGTAACCGACTAAATCATCAGAGAGATTGAGAGAGAGAGCAACTATGGTGAGGGAGGGGGGGGGGGGTGGGGGGGGGTGGGTGGGAGGGGCCGCAATGTTGGAATTATTCAAACCACACAATGCGGGCATTCACCCGGCAGATTCTTCATAGTATTTACCGTTTGATCGGAGTATTGTGTTGTATTTCCTCTTTTGTTGTGGCAATGCGAGGATTATGTTGTCAATACCTTGTCAAGTAATGGGCCGTGTAGCTTGTGCTTCACGCGATGTGATGTGTGCAGTAAATGACGAGTGCTTTCTTGAGAAAAAAAAGCTGACAAAAAGAATGAATGTAAAGGGGGTAATCCGTACACTACTTCGTGTACACCACAATGGGGTGTGCACGTTAAAGATCCCACGATTGACAAAAGGGTCTTTCCTGGCAAAATTGTATAGGCATAGATAAAAATGTCCACCAACATACCTGTGTGACTTGGAATAATAGGCCGTGAAAAGTGGGATATGCGCCGAAATGGCTGCGATCTGCTGGCCGATGTGAATGCGATGTATTGTGTAAAAAAAATTCCATCTCACACGGCATAAATAAATCCCTGCGCCTTGAATGTGTGCGCGATATAAATTACATGAAATAAAAATAAAAAAATAAAAAAATAAATCCCTGCGCTTAGAACTGTACCCACGGAATACGCGCGATATAAGCCTCATATTGATCGATTGATTGATCCGTGATTATACTTTGATAGTGTCATTATATAGCATCGATTGATATAATAAGGACAGCGACAAACTCTCAGCATCTAAGGCATACATTTACAAAATATTTATGAACAAAAAACACAGAAGAAAAACCCAAATACATTTACTAACTAACTATAACTGACTAACGAACGAACAAAAAACGAACAAACGAACGAACGAACGAACGAACGAACTAGTTTACTCACTTACTAATAAACTAACAATTAATTATCTAGTATCAAAGGTTCCCTAAACTTACCTTTCTAGTGTTTTGACTCTTTCTTTGATAATCTATCAACCGTCAACCCACACACATCGGACTCACATACCCACACCTCAAAACCTCAAGCCTCACCATCCGCAACCCGCACCATCACCCCCCCCCCCCTCCCTCGCCCCCGCCCCCCGTCACAACCAAACAGGAACCTTTACACAAAACGTATGTCCAATCACACTTGCCCCACGGCTATTTGCAGTGTCCGGTCTGCTTCCAGCAGCAAGTGTTTGAGGGCCAAGGTTTGGTCAGCTAAGAGGGAATTGCTTTTTGACCCCTGGTACCTATAGTGTCCACTGTGTCCGGCCGTGGGTGTGTCACTCAAGTGTCTGTTGCCTCTGGCGTATTCTGTTATATCCTGACCTGAACGCTCGGAGAGAGAGAGAGAGAGAGAGAGAGAGAGAGAGAGAGAGAGAGAGAGAGAGAGAGAGAGAGAGAGAGAGAGAGAGAAAGAAAGAGAGAGAGAGAGAGAGAGAGAGAGAGAGAGAGAGAGAGAGAGAGAGAGAGAGAGGGGAAGAGAGTGACAGAGAGAGAGAGAGAGAGAGAGAGAGAGAGAGAGAGAGAGAGAGAGAGAGAGAGAGAGAGAGAGAGAGAGAGAGAGAGAGAGAGAGAGAGAAAGAGAAAGAGAGATACAGACAGTCAGACAGACGGACAGACAGACATACATACACATTCGAATGCTCTTAAAACTAGATTCTTAGGGGTTATATGCATTTGAAGCGCTGACTATTTTGATATGAATGCGTATGTCTCAAAGGTGAACCATTAACTGCTTTTTCATCATTGAAATATATGTCTACGACCACCAGTCCTTTCTCTCCCACCCCCCACCCCCACCTCCCCATCACCACCACCCTCCACCCCCACCCTCTCTTTCTCCCCCCTCGCCTTTTTTTTTCTCCACCGTCCTTCCCCTCGATGTCTTTTATGTGTGCCTTCCTTACCTATTGTTTTTCAAATTGTGAATGATCTCTCACCTGTCGATGTCATAAAAACCTTTTCCACTTGCAACAGCGAACACTCCCGCTTGGTCAATAATTTAAAACCGTTTATCCTGAGGCCTTTCACGTTTTACTCTACTTCTGCGCATTTCCTGTGATTCTTGGATTGGCTTAGAGGATCAAAGATTGGTGCAACTAGAATAACAACGAGCGACTTCCTTTTTGAAGAGGAAGTGTGCTATTGCATGCATCACTTGGCGCTCTTGAACTACAACAAGAGAACATCTGTGAAGCACAGACATTCAAGTGTGAATGCATTCATCCGAAAGCTTATCCAAACTGACACCAGTGTTTGCCAGTGAAGTGACTGTACGCGTGTGCTTCCGATGTAGGTTTTCAGTTCTTGTTTTCTTTGTCTTTAAAACAATGGTATTGACCGCGTATTTATCTATGATTTATAAGCCTGGAATCAGTTGCGCATTTTCTGAGATACATTTTCGCACAAAAAAAGATTTTGTAATCCCGGTAAGAATCCCCCGTAATCGCAGTATGACTGCCTAAAGCGGACATGCATGCCAAAGCCGACTCGTATCAGGAGAACGTAGAAGATTATGAAGTCATACGTTCTATGTGCTTGGTATTACCTTGAATGCACTATGTTGTTACTTTCTTGAACATACTATAATTTGACATACTTATTCTGGTTTTATCATTGTCTCAATTTGTGTCTGTGCGGGGTTGCCTTTATCTTGATTTGCTGTTGGTAATGATTTGTATTTATAGCTTGTTGTCTCGTCTGCCAGATGACGTCTTGTGCTTTCTCTCTTTTTGGTATCGCAGTGTACTTTCTTGAACATACCATACGTTTTTATAATTATTCTGGTGGTGTTGTCTTCAACTTGTGTGCAGTAGTATTGTCTTTAACTATTTGATTTACTGTGGTCATGCATTGACTAGTATTTATAGACTGCGTTTTGTCTTGTCCGACCAGACAAGAATATGTATATTCGTGTGTGTGCATTGACTTGTACTAAGTGGGGGCCCGGGTAGCTCAGGTGGTAGCACTGGACTTGTGATCGAAAGGTCGCTGGTTGGAATCCGGGCCGGGACGGACACGGGTCAACTTTATGTGCAGACCCAGAGACGGTATCCATTTCCCACCCCTGTGTCACCACAGTGGCACGTAAAAGACCTCGGTTATTCTGCCATAAGTGCAGATGGCTGATGCCACCTAAACACGCATACACTTGTGTATCTCATCTAAAGTCGGGTTATAACCCTGGAACATGCCCCTAATGGCTTTGCCGTGAGGGCGTAAAACTTGAATTTATCTCCCCACTTGTACTAAGTGTGATGCTGGTCTTGTCCACCAGGCGGCCAGGAGAGGGAGGTGCAGGCGCTGGAGGGAGCAGTGGGACTGCTGCAGTGTGACGTCTTCACATATGGCAGTGGACTGCGCGTTACCTGGACCAAGCAAGGCGTGGTGAGTCATTTCTTATTGTGTTCGTTTGCTTTAAAAGTACAGTGGTATAACTGCGGTAAAAAGACACCCCTTGGGACCTCAGTCTTACAATGGTTCCTGCATTGAATGTGACCTGTCATGGCAGGCATACTTTGGTCACCTTGATAATGGTTTCAGTGTCCCTACATTCAGAGGTCTGTAATGGCATGGCCAAGATAGTAGCAAAGGACTCCTCCGAAAGCGGCTTATGGCTGCCTAAATAGCGGGGTAAAAACGGTCATGCACGTAAAAACCCACTCATGAAAAAACACGAGTGAACGTGGGAGTTTCAGCCCATGAACGAAGAAGAAGAAGAAGAAGAAGAAGAAGAAGAAGAAGAAGATAGCAAGGGACCCCATAAGGTGTCCTTTCAAAGTAGGTGTCCACTCATCAGAGGGGACTCATATTGCGTGTAACACAGTGCCTTTCTGCTCGTGTTAGCAACCAAGGTATAATCCATTGCTGTGTTTGCATTTATGTAGAATTACACTACCAAAAAAAAAAAAAAACCCACACAAACACTACAAATATGCACAGTAGGAGGCTCAGCCATACAGTTGATTCTAAGTATGTGTTTAAGTGGCAGTATATTCTATCCTTACCCAATAGCCTGGGCAGATCTGTTGTTGTGGACACGACCGCTTACACTGGATTCTAAGTATGTGTTTAAGTGGCAGTATATTCTATCCTTACCCAATAGCCTGGGCAGATCTGTTGTTGTGGACACGACCGCTTACACTGGAAACGAATTGTTAAAATACGTTGCAAAATATAATATTGCACACAATACAGTCATGGCTGATGATCAACAGCTGAGCTTGTGGGCGTGACATTTGAAGGCCGACAAGTATGCATACAGGTACTTGTCCGCCTTCTCGATATATCCCTCTCTATTCCGGTTGCCATTCTCATTTGCGATAACTTCCAAATCAATGCCAAGTGACTTCTTGCGGTCTGTATTAATAAAACATATACGAGTACACCATACGTAGGCTTATAGATCTAACATTCTCCCCCTCCTCCACACTACTTGCAGCTCAGGTTGAGTTTCCCTTCCACGTATACCCCCTCCTTCACTACATTGTTCTCCCTAACTTAGCCCCCCCCCCCCCCCCACGACACAGACATATGTAGTGTCTCACTTTCCTGACACCATCTACATGCCATAGCCTCTAACATTGTCCCATTGACTCCATCTCCCCCCTCCCCCCTATCCCTCTCCCATCCCCCACCTCGACCCACCCACTATGACACAGACGTCGTTTCCCTCTCACTCTCCCTCCTCCGTCCTCTCCAGTCCATCCTCCCAGTTTACCCACAATTCCAATCGAGGCCGATTGCTGTGTCACGCACAGCGGAATGTGACACCGAGGACCCATCTTGTCCCGCCAATGTCAGACATCACACCGCAAAGTGAGAGGGACGTTTGGGGACCAACCAAAGGCGAAAGTACCGTGTGACTAAACCCCTCAGGAGTCAGAGTTCAGGAAGGAAGGAGTCGGCAGGGGAACGAAAGTTCATGGCTAGTTCTTCTTCTTCATCTCATGGCCCTGTCACACGACCGTTTTAAAGCCTGCGTATGCCGACGTATGGGACATTTGAATAAGTACGCTGGCGTACGTCGAATACGTTATGGGTACTTTATGGGTACGTTTTGTATACGTTAAGAGGACGCATGGCCCTGTCACACGACCGTTTTAAAGCCTGCGTATGCCGACGTATGGGACATTTGAATAAGTACGCTGGCGTACGTCGAATACGTTATGGGTACTTTATGGGTACGTTTTGTATACGTTAAGAGGACGCTGAAGCACGCTGGCATACGTCGTAGTACGCTGAGCACGCAGCAAAGTTTTGTGCACGTTAAACTTGGACATCAGGGCCGAGGTACACGACCGGGTGGGAGCCAGCCGCGGTGTTTGATTGGTTGAAATCGAGATTTGTTGTGATTTCAACCAATCAGACTTCGCGGTTTGCTCTCTACCGTGTTGGTGGCATCCACTTTCGGTTTGTGCAACGTAGGTACGCACATCTGCAAAAGCTAAAAATCGGGTCTAGAATTCGCTGTTCACTGCAAAAGAAAGAATGTTATTTCAAAGCCTGCAACAAAGTATGTGTCGTTCGCTGTCAATTGCCGCGTAAGGTACAAGACAGTTTGTCAAATAAAATCAACAAAAATCGCAGTCGCAGTATTTCGCAAAACCTGCCTCCTACTATATGTCAGGCCGCAATTTTCTCCCCCCTTTCCTAACCTAGGTGGTGGGTTCAAGTGCTAGTCTTTCGGATGAGACGAAAAACCGAGGTCCCTTCGTGTACACTACATTGGGGTGTGCACGTTAAAGATCCCACGATTGACAAAAGGGTCTTTCCTGGCAAAATTGTAAAGGCATAGATAAAAATGTCCACCAAATACCCGTTTGACTTGGAATAAAGGCCGTGAAAGGTGAATGCTCGCCTAATAGGCTACTGAGCTTTACTGGCCGATGTGAATGCGTTATATATTGTGTGTAAAAAATGTCTGTTTGTCTGTCTGTCTGTAAAAAATTCCATTTCAAACGGCAGAAATTAATATGTAAGCGCCTAGGGCTATATCTAGATTAGGCGCATAAAAATGATCACAATAATAATAATAATAATATGTCTATAATATGACACACGCCGAGTTCTGTAATGGTTCACATGAGAGTTTTCTTCCAGTTGAATAAAACACCAAAAAACCCCAGATCATGTGTTACCAGTTAATCCGCTGCCAATGACACCGGCATATCATTGCAGCAATTTGACTAGAGCACACCCAGCAAACACACAACGTAAATACGACGTTGCGAAAATGTGAATTTTTCGTGTCATTAACAACGTTGCGAACTTTATGTGAAATTTACGTTGAGCCAACCAAAAAATACATACATGAGTTCCACTGATCGGCCACAGAGACTGCCGTTCAGATACACTAAGCAATGACCCAAACAGACACAGGTAAAGATCGATACGTCAAGAACTGAATTGACTGACCCTAAGCGTAATCAGCTTGTCAGTCAGATTGTGTTCCTAAAAAGGTGTGGCATCATGCTGATTGCGGATCGAATTAAGCCCAGGTAGCATCATTTCCCCACAATGTTGCGTCATCAGATTAGAACTCTAGAATGTTCAATTGGGAACTGAAATCGAAACTTTACGTTTCATGAAGCCCTTGCATACTTTCTTGTAGACGTTCGGTCGTGCAAGTTATTAATGTCGATTGTGCTAATAAACATTCACAACTGCGATGATGACGATAGCAACGACGCTGATGACGGAGACGATGCTGATGATGATGATGCTACTGCTGATGACCATGACAATGCTGATAGCGATGCCCACGAAGACGACGGCGATGATGATGGCGATTATATCGAAGACGACGAAGACAATGATGGCAACAACGACGCTGCTGTTGTTGTTGTTAATGATGATGATGATGATGATGATGATGATGATGATGATGATGATGATGATGATGATGATGATGACGATGACGACGCCACCGCCTACTCCGACGACGATCATAATGATAAATATGATGCTAACAATTCCTGCTTGCAGGACGTGAACAAGCTGGACTCCCGCCTGTCTGTGAACCAGCGGAGCGGCGCGCTACGCATACACCGGGCCATGTTCCTGGACAGTGGGAGATACACGTGCAGCGTAAACCACGGCAACCACACGGTGCGGGGAGATACCCTGCTTCAGGTTGTCTGTAAGTCAACACACGCACACACACACACACACACACACACACACACATACACACACACACACACACACACACACACACACACACATAATCATGCACACACGCTCGCACGTACACACACACGCACGCACGCACGCTCGCACGCACACACGCACGCACGCGTTCACATACACACACACACACACACACACACACACACACACACACATACACAAAAACACATAATCTGTACGAAGGCTTGTTGGCGCAAACACCAGATAATGTAAAACTAATTGCATTGGTATAACAAAATTAGCAATATCACTGACAAACGAACATTGATAATGGTCATGTGATCATGCCTAATTATCAGGTACTCATGATTAAGTATGGTTCTGGCGCGAGCACATCGAGACCAAAGCTTACAATTAGGAATTACCACAGTTGCATAACATTATTTTCTGTAAATCACACAGAACACATGATAATTGATATGTTGTTGTTGTTGTTGTTGTTGTTGTTGTTGTTGTTGTGGTTGTTGTTGTTGTTGTTGTTGTGGAGGTGGTGGTAGTTGTTATTGATATTGTTGTTGCTCTTTTTGTTGATGTTGTTATTTATTGATTAATATAATTAATGGAGGATGGAGTGTATGTTCGTGTGTCTAGCAATGTTTGCGAATTTTGCTTAAAAAAACACCCACACATTTCGTTACCTTTAAAACTTCATGAACAAGCTTCGTATATCGCCAGCGTGTGTCATTGTTGCAGCATACCCCAAGATCACGTTGACCCAGAATGCCACAGTGGCGCGGAACACGACTGCCGCCTTGCTGTGCAAGGTGGAGAGTGTGCCAGTGTCACACATCACGTGGAAACGACATCAAATCCCACAGTCACAGTGGTCGGTGAGTCCACCATTTGTTTGATTTTCATTGTCATTACTTTATTGTCCCATCGCTGAGAAATGTGGCCGCTTCCTCCCAATGGAAAGCTGGCAGCAACAGAGTCGCGCTTCTCAGGTGTGTGCGTGTTTAGGTGTAATCAGCCACCTGGCAGATTGACCGAGGTCTTTTACCTGCCACTGGGTTTGGAACATGGGTACTGTTTCAGAGTCTGCACATAAAGTTGATCGATTTCCGTCCCTGTCAATTAAGATTCGAACCCGTGACCCTCGGATCACAAGTCCAGCACTCTACCAACGGAGCTACCAGTCCCCCAATAATTATGTCTTCTAAGTTGCATCTGATCATTGGGTGAAGACTACAATCAAACCTGCCCTGGCGACTACCTTCTGATGCCGACCAACTGCCCATTTTGACCACCCCAAACTTCCCCAGCGATGTGTTGTTTCTGTATAATTCACCTTTCCATAGCGACCACCGGTCTATAACGACCACCGATCTATAACGACCACCGGTCTATAGCGACCACCGGTCTATAACGACCACCTGTCTTTAACGACCACCTGTCTATAACAACCACCGGTCTATAACAACCACTGGTCTATAACAACCACCGGTCTATAACAACCACCGGTCTAATACGACCACCTGTCTATAACAACCACCGGTCTATAACGACCACATGTCTATAACAACCACCGGTCTATAACGACCACCGGTCTATAACGACCACCGGTTTATAACAACCACCGGTCTAATACGATCACCTGTCTATAACAACCACCGGTCTATAACAACCACCAGTGTATAACGACCACCTGTCTATACCAACCACTGGTCTATAACGACCACTTGTCTATAACAACCACCGGTCTATAACGACCACCGGTCTATAACAACCACCGGTCTATAACAACCACCGGTCTAATACGACCACCTGTCTATAACAACCACCAGTCTATAACAACCACCAGTCTATAACAACCACCGGTCTATAACGACCACCAATCTATAACAACCACCGGTATATAACTACCACCGGTCTATAACGACCACCGGTCTATAACGACCACCGGTCTATAACGACCACCTGTCCATAACGACCACCGGTCTATAACGACCACCGGTCTATAACGACCACTGGTCTATAACGACCACCGGTCTATTACGACCACCGGTCTATAACGACCACCGGTCTATAACGACCACCAGTCTATAACGACCACCAGTCTATAACAACCACCAGTCTATAACAACCACCAGTTTATAACGACCACTGATCTATAACAACCACCGGTCTACCGGTCTATAACGACCACCAGTCTAAAACGACCACCGGTCTATAACGACCACCGGTCTATAACAACCACCAGTCTACCGGTCTATAACGACCACCGATCTATAACAACCACCGGTCTACCGGTCTATAACGACCACCGGTCTATAACGACCACTGGTCTATAACGACCACCGGTCTAAAACAACCACCGGTCTATAACGACCACCGGTCTATAACAACCACCAGTCTATAACAACCACCGGTCTATAACAACCACCGGTCTATAACGACCACCAGTCTATAACGACCACCGGTCTATAACGACCACCGGTCTATAACAACCACCGGTCTACCGGTCTATAACGACCACCGGTCTATAACGACCACCGGTCTATAACGACCACCGGTGTATAACAACCACCGGTCTATAACGACTACCGGTCTATAACAACCACCAGTCTATAACAACCACCGGTCTATAACTACCACCGGTCTATAACGACCACCAGTCTATAACGACCACCGGTCTATAACAACCACCAGTCTACCGGTCTATAACGACCACCGATCTATAACAACCACCGGTCTACCGGTCTATAACGACCACCGGTCTATAACGACCACTGGTCTATAACGACCACCGGTCTAAAACAACCACCGGTCTATAACGACCACCGGTCTATAACGACCACCGGTCTAAAACAACCACCGGTCTATAACGACCACCGGTCTATAACAACCACCAGTCTATAACAACCACCGGTCTATAACAACCACCGGTCTATAACGACCACCAGTCTATAACGACCACCGGTCTATAACGACCACCGGTCTATAACAACCACCGGTCTACCGGTCTATAACGACCACCGGTCTATAACGACCACCGGTCTATAGCGACCACCGGTCTATAACAACCACCGGTCTACCGGTCTATAACGACTACCGGTCTATAACAACCACCAGTCTATAACAACCACCGGTCTATAACTACCACCGGTCTATAACGACCACCAGTCTATAACGACCACCAGTCTATAACGACCACCGGTCTATAACGACCACCGGTCTATAACGACCACCGGTCTATAACGACCACCGATCTATAACGACCACTTTTAGTAGGTCCCTTGGGTGGTCGTTATAGACATGTGTCGACTACGTTATGTGTAGGACCCTGTTTGTTATATGGCTTCGTGTGGTATGGAGATCAGGAGCTCATGTAAGTCGGTGGGAGGAACCAGTCATGTGTGCGTTCAGCCTTGATGCAAACTACGGCCTTTTGTCAATCCAGAGAAAAGATCGGTTGATTGGTTAGTATTTTTGTCGTCTCTTCCGCTGGTATTGTTATTCGAAACCGAGGCAAATGTGTTTCCTGTCTCAGTGCATATGGCGAGGTCCATGCTTAAAACTATCTACTATCAGGTCTATGAAAGAGATACCGTAATGTTAGCCATGGCTATAGCCGTAGTGAGAACCTCATGCGTGTACCCCCTCATCACCCTCCTTTCGTATGAACGATACTTTCCAAACCAAAAAGACTTGACCCCCATAGGGTGAATAGCTAAACTCTTGCTTTCAACAATCAGTAGCGGTGCACGAAGGTGGTATACACTCAATGCAGTGTCCAAGACGAGTCAATTTGAGAGCACGCCGGTAGTGAAAGTCAGTGCACGATTTTCCACACGGACAGCTGAACTCTTGTCTCTTGCTCTGTTTAACAGTCAGCAGCGGCCCAAGAGGGTGGCATACCCGGTGCAGTGGCCCAGACGAGTCAGTGTGAAGGCACGCCGTCAGTGACGGTCAGTCAGCTGCACTTCCCCACTGTCCACATGATAAATGTTTGTTTAACGCCCGCACAGTTAAACCATTAGGGGCATGTACCCCGGTGTTACCCCGACTTTAGATTTGAAAAGAACACCAAAAAAGGGCCACCGCGAAGGATGTTTGGCTGTTGTGCTTGAACTCTTAGCCATCAAAGCACCAGAGCTGGAGGTTGGTGTCAAGTAGTAACGGAGTTGGTTTAGAGACCCGGCTGGGTCATTGTGTGAAAGCGCTATAGTTGATACGGCTGTTGCTAAAAGGGCCGTATGGACATTCGGGCACTGGGCTGGGGTTGTTCAGCGACGAGGGCAATGGGGGGGGGGGGGGGGGGTGTAACTTGTTTCCTGTTTTCCACCGTTTCTCATCCGGACCACCCTACCCAGGCAGAGCCGCGCTGTGTGTACCCAAATTACCGCATGGGTTGGACGTCCGCAGTCAGGGCTGCCGTTGTGGGTCTCTTGTCACCTACATCAAGCAGTGACTTGTGTTGTCACGGGACCAGGGGCGAGTGCCTTGCCGTCTGGTAGTTTGTCTGGAGGCGGTTTGTTTGAACGAAGCCTTAAATGCCACAGCCTCGGCCGTCTAAGGTCATATATGCGTGACTGGAGGCACATTTTAAAGAGCGCGTGGAGCTGTAGCCTCTGCTCACAAGCTATCTGAGTCTGGAGGCGATTTGGTTATTTGACTTCCCTGACGGCTTCTGCCCCTCCAGGGTGTCATATGTCTCTCGTAATTGTGTGTCTGAAAGCACATTCGGTTTGGTCCCCATTGCCGGCTGTCCCGTTGTACATGTCCAGCCCCACCACGCTTCATTTAACCCTAGTATGTGCACACTTTTCACCTGAACTCTTCACATTATCGACTCAGAGTTAGCTTTTTTTCTACAGTCACTGGTCCAAGAGGGCGGAATACGTGGAACCAGAATGATAATATATTATTTATTTAAGTCACTACAGTCTTATGTTTATAGTTCAAACGCTTGTCCTCTTTTCATGTATACATCTAGTTATGTGATACGTTTCTTTACTGATCGAGTCATCTTTATTCACCAGTCAGGAGCAGTGCAAGAGGGCGGGGATACCCGGGGCGGTGGCCTTGACCAGCCTTTGATCAAGTCATTTAAGCCATATGTTCTTTGATAACATGCTTTTCCACCTTTATTAATCTAGTTATGTTTCTGTACTGATCAAGTCATCTCTATTCACCAGTCAGCAGAACTGCAGGAGGGCGGGATGCCCGGGGCAGTTGCCCAGACCAGTCAGAGTGATAATATCTTCTTTATTTAAGTCATATGTTCTTAACTACAATGCTTGGACTTGCCATCCTTTCATGTATGAATCTAGTTATGCGATACGTGTCTTTACTGATCTAGTCATCTTTATTCACCAGTCAGCAGCAGTGCAAGAGGGCGGGATACCCGGGGCGGTGGCCCAGACCAGTCAGAGCGAGGGGACGCCGTCAGTGACGGTCAGTCAGCTCCACTTCCCCAGTGTCCAGCCGCACCACGCCGGTCTCTACGTCTGTCTGGCCGCCAACAAGCCGGGCACTGCACGTGCTACACTGTCACTGCGTGTCATGTGTGAGTATGGTTATTTATGTGTTTGTTTGATGTTTGTTTGTAGGTTTTTTTGCGTCTTGGGAACACGGGTGGCATCTAAGACTTATTTGTTTGTGGTTTTTTCTCGTCTTCAGAACACAGGAGGCATCCAAGACTTGTTTGTTTGTGTTTTTCCTCGTCTTGAGAACCACGGGGTCATCCAAGACTTGTTTGTTTGGGTTTTTCCTCGTCTTGAGAACCCAGTAGGCATCCAAGATTTATTTGTTTGTGTTTTTCCTCGTCTTTAGAACACAGTAGGCATCCAAGACTTATTTGTTTGTGTTTTTTTTCTCGTCTTGAGAACCCAGTAGGCATCCAAGACTTGTTCGTTTGGGTTTTTCATCGTCTTGAGAACCCAGTAGGCATCCAACACTTGTTTGTTTGGGTTTTTCATCGTCTTGAGAACCCAGTAAGCATCCAAGACTTGTTTGTTTGGGTTTTTCATCGTCTTGAGAACCCAGTAGGCATCCAAGATTTGTTTGTTTGGGTTTTTCATCGTCTTGAGAACCCAGTAGGCATCCAAGACTTGTTTATTTGGGTTTTTCATCGTCTTGAGAACCCAGTAGGCATCCAAGACTTGTTTGTTTGGGTTTTTCCTCGTCTTGAGAACCCAGTAGGCATCCAAGACTTATTTGTTTGTGGTTTTTTCTCGTCTTCAGAACACAGGAGGCATCCAAGACTTGTTTGTTTGTGTTTTTCCTCGTCTTGAGAACCACGGGGTCATCCAAGACTTGTTTGTTTGGGTTTTTCCTCGTCTTGAGAACCCAGGAGGCATCCAAGACTTGTTTGTTTGGGTTTTTCCTCGTCTTGAGAACCACGGGGTCATCCAAGACTTGTTTGTTTGGGTTTTTCCTCGTCTTGAGAACCCAGGAGGCATCCAAGACTTGTTTGTTTGGGTTTTTCCTCGTCTTGAGAACCACGGGGTCATCCAAGACTTGTTTGTTTGTGTTTTTTTCTCGTCTTCAGAACACAGGAGGCATCCAAGACTTGTTTGTTTGGGTTTTTCCTCGTCTTGAGAACCACGAGGTCATCCAAGACTTGTTTGTTTGGGTTTTTCCTCGGCTTGAGAACCCAGGGCCGAAGCGAAAGTAGGTTCCATTTAAACGGGTGAGAACAAACAACGGGGCCTGATTCGTTGAAATCACAACACATCTCAATTTCAACCAATCTAACGCCACGGCGTTCAAACACCGGATTGTTAAGGGGCTCCGCTCACCTATGTAACTTCAGCAGGACCGACGACGCACTGCAGATTATCCCAGCCCGCTACACTTTGCATGGAAGGAAAACAGGCAAAGTACTCGTCATAATCCCTATCGCGGCATAAATAATAGGCAGTGCGTCGTCTGTGCCGCTGACACTGCGCAGGTATATTCTGCACCTCAGCTCAATGAACATCCAAGACATATTTGTTTGTAATTTGTTGTCTCGTCTTGAACCCAGGGCCGGCATCCAAGACCGATTCAGAATTGATCTTATTTATAAAAAATAAAAAAAAATCGTATTCTCTGTTTTGTTCTCGGTCTACTCTTAAAAACGTATTCATAGTGGTACTATTGATTTGACCATTTGGGAGGAGTTTCTGGAGTTACATTGGAACGTTTAACTATCGACAAAACGAAACATTCACAAGAACTTCGACCTATTTAGTTAGTTAGTTAGTTAGTTGTTGCTTTTTGGGTCCAGCGGACCATGTAGGCCAAATCAGGACCCCACAAGTTTAACATTACACATATTTAAATTAAACCAATGTTACTAAACAAAATTAGGAACGTCACCCGAAGGGAACATAAAAGCTAAATCGAAACCCTACGTGTCAAGGAAAATAAAAGTCAATGATGTGGCAGTGTTTTTCGTTTCTGGCATGCTTTTCGCAACAAGTCTTCGATCTATTGGCCTGGTGGACAAACAATGAACACAACAAACAACTTAATAAGAACTGATGCTGTGACTTACCAAGCTTGATGGGTTCGTTAGTTCGTGACTATTACGAGCAGATTTCAGCATCAGACATGCAGAGAGGAATGCTCATTTACAAATTGTAGCTGCAATTCCAATCACACAGCAGTATCTAAGGTCCTCAAGACCGGTGACAGTTTCAATAGGATTTAATGATAGTAATCATGAACACAGCACAGAGTTGGCAACATGAGGGCACACAGGAGGCAGTAGGCATGGCTGAATAAACCCTAACCCCCTTAGCTGCGGAAGCCGAAATCGTAATTAGAACGGAGGTCTGTGAGAACTTCAGGGGAGCTGCTGAACAAGATCATAACCACAGTTAAACACATTCTTAATGACAAAAGACATCGACCAAAGAAACCAAGGCTTTTCTTTTTGAAGTGAAATATTTGACGTCAAACGCGAAACAAAGTTCGAGAAGACGTCATAATGCAATTAATGACGTCACGTGAAACATTATGTCATTTATTCCGCATGCCTCCCAAGAACCGGCAAGAATTTCGAGAACGACCTTTTTCTCGGTTACTGACTTATCAGCAGCAGAACACTACTTGTGTCACCGTATGACTGTGCATGCAATGGTGACGTAGTCCATTACCATGTTTGTTTTTTCTTAACATATGTTTGATTGTTTCTAGATGCTCCAATTGCGGTTATACACGAACGAGTGACGGTAGGATGGCCAGGACACATCCCCAACCTTCACATTCAGTTTAAAGCTGACCCAAGTCCTCGTGTGACGTGCACTCATCGCCCCAAGGGGATAGTGCGTCATATCATCAGTAATGACGTCAATGACACAGAAAGTAACGTTATTAATGAGAATGACGCAATGGGTGACGGAGACGGACACTGGAAGATCATTGAAGAAACCGAGGGAGAGATGACCAATATAACTATTCAGGTATTGATAAATGTGTGGTGTGTGTGCGTGTGTGTGTGTGTGTGTGTGTGTACATGCGTGTATGTGTGTGTGTGTGTGCGTGTGTGTGTTTGTGTGTGTGTGTGTGTGTGTGTCTGTGTGTGTGTGTGTGTGTGTGTGTGTGTGGGTAAGCCGATAAATGTAACACAAGTGTGGCCAGGAATTTACCAACACTTTATTAAGGGGGAAAACAT
Source organism: Littorina saxatilis (assembly GCF_037325665.1). Classification (NCBI taxonomy): domain Eukaryota; kingdom Metazoa; phylum Mollusca; class Gastropoda; order Littorinimorpha; family Littorinidae; genus Littorina; species Littorina saxatilis. The sequence goes on from NC_090252.1 coordinate 57,123,178, forward strand.
CATCACACCGCTAGAAGCAATGTTGTAATGACATATTAAGCCCATTAGTGATTTGTATTTCATTCAGCATAATTACGACGTTTTGAACAAAGAATATTCGGGTTTGTTTGGGTTTTTTTTGGTTTTTTTTGTTGTTGCGTGTCTGTTTGTTTGTTTTATGTGTCTACAATGTTTGTGCTGTTTCTAAACTGATTCAATTATTCCCGTGCAGCTGTTTCCAGAGCTTGCTAAGAACAACGTGTTTGGAAACTACTCGTGCGTTGCATACAACACTGCAGGGGAGACGACTGCTCTCATTCAACTTCTGGAAGGAAGTAAGTTTTCCTTGACGAGTTGTCTACCTTCATAGTAACACTTTTTATTTTGTTCGTTATGTCCTGCAAGTTCGAGCGAAATGTTGTGCTTGTTTGAAATATGTATGCGACCTAAATCAAAACAGTGTTGTATGTCAGGGGCGGATTAGGGGGGTGGTTACAGGGGTTCCGGACCCCCCCCCCCCCCCCCCCCTCGGCTGTAAAAAAAAAAAAAAATTGTTTGTGTCTGTAAAGCCGGGGAAAGTGTTAATTGTTTAATCAGTATCATGTTTGTACAGTTTTAACTGCCACTCCTATGCAACATGTCTTTCTTCTAACCATACTATATGATGTCGGGAGCAGATATCATGGAATATACATTGCCATTATTTAATACTATCTTTAAAAGAAATAATGAGTGGCTACTGACACCAGTTGATCAAGGATAAGCCACAAATTGTTTATAAGATAGCTAACATTCTTCAGCTTCAGGGGGGCTTTGCCCCCCAGACCCCCCCACGGTACCCCACCTCTTCCGACCCCTGGACCCCAGGTTGTAACCCCCCCCCCCCCCCCCCCCCCTCGGGCTTAACTGCTCCGCCCCTGTATGTGTATGTGCATGTTTGGTGGATTGTTTAAGCACTGCTATTGAGCGCAACATGTACTGAGCGTAGATTGTGGTACTTCACATGCACTGGAGATTGGCACCAACCATGTTCGTTCCAAGATGGCTTTGTTACACTGAATTTCCAAAGACGCATTTTACAAATATGACTGTATGTACTGACAGCTGTTTCTTTTACGTTGTCAATAAGCTGAACGAATCCAGATATCTGTCGTGACATATATGTCTTTTCAGAAGTGCCACAACCACCCGAAGTGTCCATTGACAGCCAGAAGCCCACGTGGCTTGTCCTCAAACTGCGCATGCCCGCGGACATGGGGCTTCCGCCTGCGGACCGGATCATCGCACGCTATGAGGATATCTCTGAAGTCGGAGGGGAGGTTGTTGAGTTTGATAAGGGTATGTACGTCAAGCAATGCCAGACAATGCGTGCTTTATTCGGTTGTGATTTATCGGCGGTCGAGTCTAGAAATGCTCAAATCGATAAACAATTGGATTAGTGTGTGTGTGTGTGTGTGGGGGGGGAGGTTGTTTATCGCTCTATCTTTGTCTTTGTTTCTCTGCCCCCCCCCCTCACTCTCTCTCTCTCTCACTCTCTGTGTCTATCTCCCTCTATCTCTCTCACTCTCTGTCTGTCTGTCTGTCTCTCTCTCCCCCTCTCTCTCTCTCTCTCTCTCTCTCTCTCTCTCTCTCTCTCTCTCTCTCTCTCTCTCTCTCTCTCTCTCTTGCTCTTTACGTCACTGAGCATGTTGAAAGCTGCACCTGCATACGCCCAAGAAGCGAGTACAAAAAAAAAGCAAGAAAACCCAGTTTTGTGTTCAAATTACATGATTTAAACAAAAGTGTAGGGGATGCGAACTCAAGCATAAAGCTTATATCAACGAATCCAATCAACGGTTTTCAATGATGTCCACAGCGGTGACAGCCAAGGCCAGTAACTCCAGCCAGCACTGGAACCTGACGGGTTTGAACCCAGGCCACGAGTACCGTGTCAGTCTGCAGCTCGCCAACGCCATCGCCCACTCCAACTACACCTACCTCGTCACCAAGCTGCCCCTCTATGGTGAGTGCAAAACCTTGCAATCTAAAAAAAACACGGTTTTGTGTAAGAGATGTCGTACAGTTGTTTACACACTATTGGGGGATCAGGCACATGATCGTTACGTAATGTTAGGTGTCTGGTTTTCATGTCTTTGAATTTCACATCTTGTATTTAGAGAGCTGGATGAAGAAACAAAAAGAGATTCCGCATATAGATATGATTGTTACAGACAAGCGTTAGCTTTGACTGCCTAATTTCTTCTAGATTCAGAGCACATTTTCAAAACTCATTGCATGATACTAACTGAACATGTATTTGTTATGCTGTCAGTAACAAAAAGAACATAGGGGAAACGAACTTTCAAGACATATGTATCCTCTTATCCATTTCGACCTCTGACATGTCTTACGGGATATTTTCCGTGCGCACTTGGTCTTCTTCTTACGTGTACACACGAAGGGGGATAAGGCATTAGTAGTCTGCCCATCAGTTGACCTGGGAGACCGGACACATCTCCACACACAGGCCTGCGTCTTATCCACGCTCAAAGAAGAAGCATAACTATAGCCGAACCTGTCATATCAAAACTGAAATTACTGCAGCCCTGAACGTCCAACAAATGGTGTACTCGCGTTTCGCTAGTGATTCTGAACATTTACTAGGCAGAGAGCAAACTTTACCAGCCAAACCAACAATTTGTTTAAGCAACTGTACTCGCATTTGCCGAGTAGATGAACATTTCTACTCGCCAGTTACCTGTTTCTACTCGCCATGGCCAGTAAAATACTCGCCACTTTCAGGCCTGTACTGTGATATTGTATATGTTGACCTATGTTGCAGCACCCCCAGATGCAGTACAGTTCATATCGGACCCCTCGGGTGGGTACCCCAGGGCTTACGTGTTGTCATGGTTACCACCCGCTACACACGGGGCGTCCTTGACGGGGTACACTCTCAGATATGCACCTGTGAGTAATAAAAACCCTTTTTTCCTTTTTGTTGTTGTTGTAATTGATAGTGTGTTTGTTTATTTTGTTCTGTTTCGTTTTGCTGAAATATATGTTCAGTCTGCGTCGCCCACGCTGGAATAACAACTTGAGTTATGGATACAGAAAAAAATAATACCGCCCCTTTATAAAAGGAAAGATAAGTCAGACGCCGAAATGATCAGAGAGAGAGAGAGAGATACATTCAAAGAACGTAACAAATCGCACCACATGCTTTTCTTTCTTCCCATCATCATCTTTATCATCATCATCAGTAGCAGCAGCAACAGAACCAGAAGCGGCAGTGGCGGCATCGTCGACAGTGAATATCGTAGCCATCATCATCGTCATCATCACTGTTTATCGTCGCCTTTCTTGCTACAGTTTTGTCATTGAACACACATTACATGAAATTACTCCTGAAACTGTTCATCGGCACAGGTCCGTGTGTCTGACGGAAGAACAGGCCCGCATATCCTGGAGGTGATTGGCGCGGAGCACAGGGTGAAGGTTCAGAAGTCAGCCAAGACCCTGGTCATCTCTGGCCTGAAAGAGGCGACATACTACAGGACCACCATGATCGCACACAGCCATGTCGGGGACTCCGAGTTGTCTACATTTCTCTTTACCACTGCTAATGATACAGGTTGGTTTGTGAGTCGGCGTGGGTGTGTACGTGTGGGGGCAGAAAGTATGTGTGTGTGTGTGTGTGTGGAGGGGGGGTGCAGGATGTGTGTGTGTGTGTGTGTGTGTGTGTATGCATGTATGTATGTGTGTATGTGTGTATGTGTGTGTGTGTGTATGTGTGTGTGTGTGTGTGTGTGTGTGTGTGTGTGTGTGTGTGTGTGTGTGTGTGTGTGTGTGTTTGTCAGTCTGTCTGTCTGACGTTTTTATCAGAGATTACCGGAGGTGTCTTCGCATGCATTTTAACTTTTCTGTGATAAAACTCGTGTTTGTTGCTACAACCAACGAACCCCATCTGAGATGTCTCTGCCTTTTTTTTCTCCAGATACGAGCGAAAAGTCGGGTATCGGAGGGAGTGTGCATTACTCTCGACTTCCGCACGACTCCCACGAATCGCAAGTTCTTCTCGGAAATGAACAGACCCCCGAATCGGAATCCAGCGTTCATGGCTCGGGAGTGTCCACGTTTTCTTCAGTGTGGACCGTCGTCATTTCTACAGTGTGTGTGACGTTATTTTCCTCGGGGACTATTCTCAAAGGCAGTCCCTTTAACTGACGTCAACAGTGTACACCTGTTTAAGATACGTGCATCTGTTTGTGACATGATATCTCTCTGGGACTATTTTGAAAAGCAGTCCTTACAATTGACGTCAAGAATGTGCTTCTGCTCTAGAAAAGTGCGTTTAAAAGTGACTTTCTTTGTGTCTGATACTCGTCACAAATAGTCCCTTACACTCGAAAAAGTCTGCACGAGTGTAAGACCTGTGCGAGTGTTTATTGATGTGAGTGTACAGTTAATCTCTTCATTATCTGATGGATTGCTAGTACTGAAAACATCCTATTGTATGAAGGGACTATTGTTAATATACAACGAGTTCATACACATTCACCCGATTGACTAACTTCGCTTGTGCTATTTTCATCAGGATGTGTGCATTAACTGAAAACTCCAATAACGGTGAAAAAAACAATGCAACATACTGATCGCAAGTGTTCATGAATACAAAAGTATCTCGTTGTGTATGTCATACCAAAGTATTCAACCTTTACACATCACTATTTTCCCTGTTGACACGGACTAATATTTCAGATTTAGACAGACGTCTAACATTGCATAGTATCTCTATTCTATGGGTTGTGACTTCAGAACGCCTCACGAATGTCTGATAAATAAAACAACTTCTATAAAAGTGTTGCCATATTAAAAAGAGTGGTGGAAACGATGTTCTTCTTTTTTGGGGGAATCATTCCCAATGTGCACGAACAGGCAAATCCAGAACGTCATTAAAGGAAGATGACGTCATGAGTTGATGATTGTGAGGAATGTCCTATGTGACCTGGGATACGCTAAATGACATGTGACGTAAATGTACTACAGTGATATCAGATGGCCTTGGTTTTCGTGCTTCGAAGAGGATATTGTATACTATTCCACGGGCGCAGGTCGTTGGATTTGTGAAGTTGTGTGCTCAATACTCTTAGCTGAGAGTGCCAAAATAACAGACAATATGGTGTAACGCGATTGATGTGTACAGAGATTTGTGAACTAAAGACAGAGTTGATGAGTGTTTAATATTGAATGTTGTACGTTTAGTAAGGAGCAATCCAAGCTTGACGCAGCCACAGTGTTTGTGTAGGTCTTTCATGGATATCAGGATTGTCATGGCTATGTTACGTAACAGTTAAACATGTATTACGTTATCATTAAGATTCATGCTTTGTTAGCACTAAGCAGTTGTTTTAATCAGTCTGGTTTTCTCTTGTTTTCATCTTATGAACATTCTAAATGTTAGACTAACTTATTGTCTTGTACAGAATAACAACTGTGTGAATGGTGCTATACTGAATGAAAGAGTGTGACATGAAGTTCTTGTACATCATTGTAAAGAGTGTGAATGACGTTTTAGTTTAGATGTCAAGCGCTTAGAGCAAGCCTTTTTAACGAAAGTTTTTGATTTAGCGCTATATAAATGTTCTTATTATTATTATTATTATTATTACGTATGTCGTTGACATAAGCTGTTAGATTCACACTCCCATAATTGTTCTGGAACGTTGCAAACTGACAAGTAATGCTCGTGATATGTTTGCTGTGTGTAGTGAGCGATGAAACAGTTGAAATGTGCGTCACGTGTTGGCGTATGTTAATCGAATTCAAAGAAAAAGTAGGCTGTCGACTGTATAATTATTTGTGTTGAGTGCACAAAGAAGTAGGCGTTATGTACAGATGAAACAGTACAGCCAAACACATTTATTTCCACATGTTGTTTCCGTGTAGTTTGTATCATCTGCGCACTAGCAACCTTTGTGACGTTTGTTGTCCTTGTGTAGCATCATTACTTATGAATATGCAAATGGTGCTGTCATTAGAGTAAGCGTACGCTATTTTTATTTGTAGCAATGCGATATACTTCAAAAGTGGATAGAATGTGGGGTGAACAATAAATCCTCATATTTGTTACTGGTTGGGTCTCAGGGTTATATTGCACCTGTCTTTAATATACCCGTTCACTGCGAGCCTCCTAAAGACTCGACAACTTTGCAGTGCCCCAATACACAATTCAAGTCTCTCTGGATTGTCAATGCGAGTTAAACTGAAACATGGCTTTATCTCATATATAGTAGCGATTGGCGGAAAGCCATTCTTTTCGTGGTGCAATTCCACACACACCGAATTGACGTTTTTTGGGGGGAATTGTTTTTTTTTTTTTTTTTTTGGGGGGGGGGGGGGGGGTTGAGGCTGTTAAAACAAAGTAGGACGCTATTTGACTTCATGTATTAACGCATATTTGTTCGTGATGCTCCTTTTTGCCAAGCAGAATGACTAAGCAATACGAATATTTGAAATGATGTTTGTTGCGAGTTAAAATGTACCCGCGAATACTTTGTAGCATACTTAAAGTGCTACACAGACAATAGCCAATATGTGGTTTTGTGCTAGAAAAATAAAGTCATTGTGTCAAAACAAATGTATGTTGGTACATTGCATGTCATTCCAGCAGAGAACGATTTAGATGCATTTGGATGTTGTCATACAATCATTGTGTGGTATCAGTTGATGATTGCAGGCGGTACATCAATGTCATGTGTGTGTGTGTGTGTGTGTGTGTGTGTGTGCGTGTGTGTGTGTGTGTGTGTGTGTGTATGTGGGTGAGAGAGAGAGAGTATGTGTGTGTGTGCGTGTGTGCTTGGGTGTGCATTTTTAAAAAAAATAATTGTAATTGTTATAAAGTTGTGTCAAGCGTGCGTGTGTGTGTGTGTGTATGTGGGTGAGAGAGAGAGTATGTGTGTGTGTGTGTGTGTGTGTGTATGTGGGTGAGAGAGAGAGAGAGAGAGAGAGAGAGAGAGAGAGAGAGAGAGAGAGAGAGAGTATGTGTGTGTGTGCGTGTGTGCTTGGGTGTGCATGTTTTTTTTTAATAATTGTAATTGTTATAAAGTTGTGTCAAGCGTGTGCGTCTTAGCCCTAACATTCGACTGTGTCTGTTCGCTTGTCGCCGCCTCATGGCTTAGATGCAGTAATAGTGCGTTCTGTGCGTGTTATGTGTTAACTGCTGTTGTTGGCAGACACATAGAATACTGAATTCGATGTAACTTCTAGCAACAAAATATTTTTTCATCGTCTATTTGTCATGAATGATTTGTTAAAGCTTTTGATAAATGTTGCATTTAGTATAAATGTCTATCGTGTACATAGTACTTTAGCATAATGATATGCCTTCCTTTTCAAGTAAGCGATCATGTGCGCTATAGCACATCACTCTTCAGGCGTGTATATGGGGTAAAAGCATCATTCCACGTGGATATATATTTGTATACATCGATAATTGCCGGCCTAGCTACTTGCTGCGAAGGATAGGGATTATTTATTTAATAATTTCAAAGTTTGACACAAGTATCTGTCATGGAAATAATTCGGCAACTTGTAATTAATACATGAAGCAATCACTCAGTCAATCATAAAAATAAAATTACAAAAATAATCACAAAGCAAAGAAATTGTAGATGTTTGTTATGTATCCAAACGGGGGGAGGGGGGTGTGTGAATGGTTAAGGGGATCTGATCTCATGTACAATCCATGACAGCTTTACAGTAGCCCACAAGACGTTTTTCACAAGGAAGAAACTGTTTTCCTGTGGCCTTGCTGTACATACACACAGAGTTTCACTGGATTAGGATTAGTGTGTCAGAAAGAAAACAGAATGTTCTAAATGTTGTTTGCATATTATTCTGTGACCTAGAAATAATCATTTGATTGTGTTTTGTTATTGTTGTTCAATTGTTTGCCTGTGTGTTAATTCACAAAGGAAGAGCATTTGCCTGAAGAAGAAAATGTATAAAGAGAAGAAATCAAGATGACACACGTGTGTGTGTGTGTGTGTATGTGTGTGTGTGTGTGGGTGTGTGTGTGTTTTTGTGTGTGTGTGTGTGTATGTGTGTGTGTGCGTGGGTGTGTGTGGGGGCGTGCGTGCGTACGTGCGTGTGTGTGCGTGCGAGCGTGCCTGCTTGTCTGCGTGCGTGTGTGTTTGTATGTATGGATGTACTCTTAGTTTATTATTGACCTGATTGTTATAATTGATTGATATGCACTGGACTTGTGATCGAAAGGTCGCTGGTTCAAATCCGGGCCGGGACGGACACGGGTCAACTTTATGTGCAGACCCAGAGACGGAAGCCATGTCCCACCCCCGTGTCATCACAATGGCACGTAAAAGACCTTGGTCATTCTGCCATAAGTGCAGGTGGCTGAATACACCTAAACACGCAGACACCTGGGTAGCGCGACTCCGTTGCTGCTAGCTTTCCACTGGGAGGAAGCGACCCGAATTTCCCAGCGATGGGACAATAAAGTAATGAAAATGAAAATGAAAAATGAAATGAAAATGTTTTGCCTATGTATAAAGTATGTCTGATTTTATTACTTAATTTTCTGTTTAAAGGATATACTAGTATTATCGACTTTTAGAAATTATCTGTCGTGATGTAATGTTTTTTCCCATGATAGGTATAACTATTGTGTCTCTGGGAATTTTTTTGTTTGTTCGGTGCTTCTGTTTGGGTGTTTGTTTGTTAGTTGACAATAGCAGTATGTAAAATAGTTTATCTTACATTGTAGTACTCGTGTAATTCTGTAATTGTTATTTACTTTATTCAGTCCTCTTACCCAGTATTTGTCTTGACAGTTATTTAAAAGTGTGTTTTTGTTAATAGGGGTATCTTTATTTGGCGTTACCTTCTATTTCATCAAATTGGATTTAAAATAGTTCATTCGTTTCAAATGTGTTGACAGTTCGTCTTACTCTCTCTGTTATTGCGTGTTGGCAATACGAGCGAGCGAGTGTGTGTATGTGTATGTGCGTGCGTGCGTGCGTGCGTGCGTGCGTGCGTGTGTGTGTGTTTCCTGTGTTGGTTATTGTTTGTGTGTTTGTTTGTGTTTAACAATTCAGGCAGTCACCCTCTCAGGGCTACCCTCGTACGTTTTCATACATGCTTACAAAATAGCCAGAAGGTGTTTTTATTTTTGTTAAGGGCCAACCCCTACGTAACAGTACACGATTACTATTTTCCAGAACATGTGTGACAGTGTACAGAGGAAAGCTGTGTAGGTCACACAACACACTTTCAAATTTTGAACCGAAAGTCATCGAAAGCTGAACCTTTACTTGTATGTACGTGTTGGACTTTTCTCACTGTTTTAGCTACACTGGCTCTTGTCTCTTATAATACAACACGTGCATGAGAAATAGGAGAAATGTGACCCTCCACCACGGGATGAGTCGCATGTCACCTTTGCATGATTTTCATATTTTTATATTTTCCTAAAGAGTTTTTTATGTTCTATCCAGTGGTGAAATCCGTTTTAGAAAAGAGCGAAAACAGTTTGAGTTATAAGTCTGTGACTAAGGTGACCCTCACACTGTTACCAGACACTCCCTGGACTTACATTAAGCCTAGCGCAGAACCGCGCGAGGTGACATGCGACTCATTTCGTGGTGGAGGGTCACAAATAGACTCCCAGTATATAACCACGTCGTGTCCCAAATAGACGCTAGTTCTGGGGACATAAATGTAAAGTTAGCATAGGAGAAATAGATGGGTAATACTACTTAATTGGCTGCTTATTTTAATTATTTATTTCATTGTGTTCTCTTTTTACATTTAGTCAAGTTATGACTAAATGTTTTAAGCATCGAGGGGGGAATCGAGACGAGGGTCGTGGTGTATGTGTGTGTGTGTATGTGCGTGCGTGTAGAGCGATTCAGACCAAACTACTGGACCGATCTTTATGAAATTTGACATGAGAGTTCCTGGATATGATATCTCCGTACGTTTTTTTCATTTTTTTGATAAATGTCTTTGATGACGTCATATCCGGCTTTTCGTGAAAGTTGAGGCGGCACTGTCACGCCCTCATTTTTTAACCACATTGGTTGAAATTTTGGTCAAGTAATCTTCGACAAAGCCCGGACTTCGGTATTGCATTTCAGCTTGGTGGCTTAAAATGTAATTAATGACTTTGGTCATTAAAAATCTGAAAATTGTTAAACAATTTTTTTTTTATAAAACTATCCAAATTTACGTTCATCTTATTCTCCATCATTTGCTGATTCCAAAAACATATACATATGTTATATTTGGATTAAAAACAAGCTCTGAAAATTAAATATATAAAAATGATTATCAAATTTTTTTTTTCGAAATCAATTTAAAAACACTTTCATCTTATTCCTTGTCGGTTCCTGATTCCAAAAACATATAGATATGATATGTTTGGATTCAAAACACGCTCAGAAAGTTAAAACGAAGAGAGGTACAGAAAAGCGTGCTATCCTTCTCAGCGCAACTACTACCCCGCTCTTCTTGTCAATTTCACTGCCTTCGCCATGAGCGGTGGACTGACGATGCTACGGTCTTGCTGAAACATTGCATTGCGTTCAGTTTCATTCTGTGAGTTCGACAGCTACTTGACTAAATGTTGTATTTTCGCCTTACGCGACTTGTTTGTTTATTTCGTACCTTTTGATGTTAGTTTCCATATACTTGGAGACACAACATGTCCCATTTTCCAAATCATAGAATGTACGTTTTGTATGCTGTTAAGTCATTATCTGCTGTGGTACATGGATTTTATAATGCGTTTTGTGATCAGTCAGTTTTACCGGCTTTTTTCGTGCACTGTCACATATGACCAAGGTAGACAGACATTAGTACTGTAGATAGCAATGAATAAATAAATTGTTCCCGTTCTTTATCATGCGGCCGACATGTTTTGTAAACAACTCTTTCTGTTATTATTTGTTATTTTCTGTTATTAACCATTTTATCGTTGTTAAAACATGGATAGAAAATAGACATGGATTATGAAATAAACAATGGTTTGTGCCATTTATGATTGCTGTTGTTATTTTATCTCAGTACTGCATGGTATAGGTGGCTTGACCGTTTGTTTGTTCTCGTGTGATTTATCTTTTTGCTGTTGGGGTGGTGTTGGTGGTGGTGGTAACAGTAGTAGTGTTGTGTTGGTGGAAATATATACCTTTCACAGCGCCAACGTTTGAATAACAACACAAGGTATTTTTTAAGATTTTTATTTTATGTACAAATAAGGTTCAATATTTTTTGGTGATGTTTAGATGGTTTGACAAGCAAATGACGATTGTTTTAACAGCGGTCTTATTAAATGGCAATTGTTCATGATAAGGGTTACACTCATCTGGGTTTTTTAGTCTGCATTGCATGTTCTGAACTATACCACTACTCAAACAAACTACACATGTGCGATTTGTGTTTCTTTGTAATAAGAATTGTTCTAGGAAAAATAATATAATATACATTTAAAAAAAAGTCATTTTGCGTTCTAGATACAATAAACAGGTTAACCTAATTTAACCAAACGTCTTTACAGTGGAAAAGAGAACACCGTAACTTCAAAAATCAAATTCACAATAGTTAATTGTCATACGTTAAAATTGTCAACAAATCAAAACTGTATAAAATGTACATCTTTTGCATGTTAGAGTAAACAATTTACAGCCTGGTTCGGTGTACTAACTAGCGGCGAAATGTATCGGCGATACCGGTCATATGACCAAGAAATATCACGTGAGAAGACTCGTGATCGGTTGACAGCGTTATAGCCGTCAGGATTGTCACTCTTCAAGGATGAAGATACACAAATATTCAACCAATGAAAAGTCAGTTCGCCGATGACGCGCCGAACGTTTGCAGGATTGTATCGGCGAACCGCGAACCGTACCGCTGCAACCCAAAAATAGGGGAATCCCCTGATTTGATGACGTCGCCAAACGTTCGCCGAACTAGTTCGGCGTTGTTCGGCTGTAGTTAGTAGCAGGCTATAGAAAGCAGAAGGACGATCAAGTCAGTCCTTCAAGAAGTCGAAATAGTGGGAAGTGTTTCCGTTTTAATGAGTAATGCAACAACGCCACTCTGAACAATGCGTGCAAATTGTCAGGGCATTAAATATTGTAACAAACCAGAGAGTATACATATAATCTAGAAGAAGAAAAAAACGATAAGCTGGTTATGATGTTCTTTGCCTGCGCGAAAAAAATACTTCTGAAAGTATATAGGCACGTCTTTGTGGACTTTATCAGAAAAACAACATATTCAAGTAAATAAAGATCACACTTTAAAAACAAAACAAAACAAAAACGCCCACAGCTATACAAATCACACACTCTATAACACCGTTATAACACCGTAGATTTACATGTACGTTACAAAACCTCCTCGGAACAGTTTCAATCGAACTACAAATCGTCATACGTGCACACGAAAGCAGTCCCCCTTCAAAGGGAACACAAAATTAAAATAAGACTTTCAGAAAATATCACAGTACAGTCATATTAACAAACATATACATGGACAGACTGAAACACTCATCTGAACAGTTCATGTTGAACTATAAATCTGCAAACACCATCTTAGAGTGTAGTCATAACCGTAAAATCATTTCCATTGGAGAAAAAAACCGTAATATCAATTATAATAATAAGAGGGATTGCACGGACAATTACATCTGTGTGATGAATGCAACGATTTCACGAATTGTACTGAAGTTTTGACATAAACAATACAGAACAAAATATAAACAATCAAAAATGACGTCATATAATGAAAAACATTGGTAGGAAAACAATGTTGGGCATTTTATACAGCCGTTAACGACGATTAGGTTTTCATTGCAACGAAAATCAACATACGAATTTATGTACATGTTGCAATATGCAACCCTATTAATCATATGCGTTTACACACCATGTTGCATCCACTGAAAGCAGCTTTTGTGAACGTGTTTGCTTTTAAAATCCTTTACTTTTTGTAGGCATTATTGATTTGTGTTGCAGTCAAAAACTATACTATTTACTATTTTGAACGAACATTTCCCTGCTACTTTCTATGATACCAAATTCTTTAATAGCTAAACCAAAGTAAATATTACAAGTTTTTAGTGTTTAAAACCCCTTAACTTCCGTTATACGTATCATGTGTCTATTTTGCTAACATAAACTTAATAGTACGACTGACAAGGGGAACAACTATTCTATACTGCAATTTGAATTACAGTAGGATGGTAGCCTCCCCTGGATATCATTTTCTCAGTTTTGGTTTTATTGTTATGCTTTGTATGCTATGTGTTTCTCCATTTATTGTTCAACTACATTCTCCCAGCAGTCCCGGAGATGGTCAAGAAAAAACAAGTCAAAATGTATACTGTACAAATCGCTCATGTTCAATGATTACAATTATCGAGCCTGGTGTTTGTTTGTTTGTTTGTTTGCTTAACGCCCAGCCGACCACGACGGGCCATATCAGAGCGGTGCTGCTTTGACATATAACGTGCGCCACACACAAAACAGAAGTCGCAGCACAGGCTTCATGTCTCACCCAGTCACATTATTCTGACACCGGACCAACCAGTCCTAGCACTAACCCCATAATGCCAGACGCCAGGCGGAGCAGCCACTAGATTGCCAATTTTAAAGTCTTAGGTATGACCCGGCCGGGGTTCGAACCCACGACCTCCCGATCACGGGGCGGACGCCTTACCACTAGGCCAATCGAGCCTGGTGTAACCTTTACTCAAGAAAGTTTATAGCAACTACCATTCTTCGTTTGTATGATATTCCTATACAACACATTATACCTTATAACCTAAAAACAAGCAAATGTAGACAACTGCAAGAAAACAAAGAAACTAACACAAAAGCAATATAATCCCCTACCCCTCAACTCGCCAAAAAAAAAGACAAACAAAAAAGCCAACAACAACACCAATAACAACATCAACAACAACAACAACAATCACCAACCCCTTCCCATTTTCTGCTTGTTTGTGTATCTTTTTTGTCTTTTGTTTTTTGTTTTTCGTTTCTTGAACGGAGCTAATGTACTTATTCCGCCATCATGCTAACCTTTGTTTTGTAATTACTATGATTGCTTAAAATAAGCATTATATGCTTGAGTATGTAATCATCCATGCATTGTTCTTGTCATGATTAAAATTGAATAAAGTTTTGTTTAAACCAAAAACACAACAACCCAACAACAACAACAACAACAATACACCAACAACATCAACAACACCTGCGCCCTCAAAAAGTTTCGTCGATAACGTGTTTTTTGTCAATAACGCCAAACAAAAATATATGTTGGTTAAGGGTAACCCGACCGACCATATTTTTTCCCGCCGACCCTAAACAGTTTTTTTCATTTCTAAAAAAACACAAAAATACATTTGGCACATTTTGCGAACCATACCGACACTAAGGGAAGTAACCTCCTTTTTTTTCTTTTTTTGATTCTGAGTGTTAGCCTACATTAATTTTTGTCCCGTGATACGGGCTGGGACTTATGAGGCTTGGCCTCCTGATTCATCATCCCTTCTCATCAGAGCATTCCGTGATCATCATCTCCCCTATCCGTCTGTCTCTCTCTGTTTCTCTCTGTCTGTTTCTATCTATGTCTATTTGTCTCTGTGTCTGTCTCTCTGTCTGTCTGTCTCTCGTGAACGCGGAATAACGCCGAATTGCAATTGTCGCCTAAGACCGAATACCATTTGTCGCCTAACTTAGAATTTGTTCTTTAGCCAAATGTCGCCTAATGTCGAATTGCCAAATGGCGCCTAACACCGAATTCCCATTTTCGCCTAACATAGAATTCCAAATGTCGCCTAATGTCGAATTGCCAAATGGCGCCTAACACCGAATTCCCATTGTCGCCTAACATAGAATTCCAAATGTCGCCTAATGTCGAATTGCCAAATGGCGCCTAACACCGATTTCCCATTGTCTCCTAACATAGAATTCCAAATGTCGCCTAATGTCGAATTGCCAAATGGCGCCTAACACCGAATTCCCATTGTCGCCTAACACAGACGGTCCCGGACAGACAAGATAGTTAAATAGACAAAGAAAGCTCACTTAATGTCTTCCGCGTTTTTATGGGAAATAACGTGACAAACATATTGCCAAGAACAGAACGCAAAATAAAGAAAAGAACGCCAAGTTGAGCTCTATTCACAATTGAGAAAGGGTAATGTTGAGTTTCACGTAAATTTTGCGTTGAGTTTGGCGTGATGTGAACAAAGTGTTCGGAGTCCAGCTATGATGGCCAAAATTGAAAACCAGCATTATATAAAGTCACAACGAATCAAAGCAAGTTACACAGTTCCGAGTCTGCCCCCATGTATACCACATTTGAAGGAAGAAGGAAGGACACCACTTTATATCGACATGAAGACCATGAGTACCGAGGTACAAAGCGTATAGGGAAAACGTTGTTGCGATACCTGTCACGTACGGATGCAGACTGCAGGGGCCGAGCAGTCATCAGATGGCGTCTGCAGAGTAACCAACCCTCACTCACACGGACCGCTTCCAGACAACCACTTCAAGATACAAGAAGGTACGGTTAACAAATTGATAGAATGCAAACTGAAGGAGGAGATCGCAAGGAGGCGTTCGGTGTTGCAGATCAATAATGAGCGACGACTTGCAGTCCTTGGCGAACAACTCACAGGTCAACAAATCGCCCCGCTGGCCTTCGTCAAAAGAGCATGCGCGTTCATTAGGAGATATGCCGAGGATCATGTTGAGACATCAGAATCCCAAACTGACGAAGACGGCAACGCTGATGGACCACGAGAAGGCAACCCAGATAGAGAGCCAGAAACGGACGAGGAAAACGTCAACCACCAGGATGACCAGGACGACACC
>NC_090252.1:57141543-57159750 GCF_037325665.1 Littorina saxatilis
GATTTGAGAGTGCATAAAAACTGTTAGGATAACAGTAGGGGAAAGAAACATATATGTATGTGTAGGTATATGATTGGAGATTCCAATAATACCACAAATTACTCAAAAGGGGCAGACAATGTTTTACGCAAGGGGCGGATAATCCAATTTATTCAGTTTATTAGTGAAAATATAGACAAAATGCTATTTTATGCTTGTAAATATTAAAAATATCCAGTCAAAACTAATGTAGACATTTTTATTGGCCTTTTGTCAGCATAGTTGAATGATTTTAGTTTTGAGATATGCCTTATTCATTTTTTTGTTTTTGCAACAGGTTAGCCATAATATGAGATTTTTGACGATATTTCTAAAAATAGGGTGTGTTGAATTGAGATTGCATAAAAACTGTTAGGACAACAGTAGAGGAAAGAAACATCTATGTATATAGGATACTCACGTGGAAATGTTGGATCTTCCTGACGAGAATTATCAACTGTGTCGGTTCTTTTCCTACCTGTCCCACCCCTCCCACCCCTGCCTTGTCCCCTTCTGCCACGCCCCCTTCCACGCGACGTTATCACTCTCACTTTCGTCACTTTCAATTTCCCTTTCATTTTGAACAATGTCTCCCTCGCCTCCCACCACATTTTCATCTTCACTTTCATCTCCATTGCCGGGAATATCCATCAAAATACGAACAGCTTCCTCAACAGTATAGCGCCGATTCGCCATGTTAGAGAATCGAACCAAAGATGTCCAGAAAAACGCAATAAAATCCGTCAAAATCAATCGAATTCACTCAAAACAGCACCCACATGGAGGCAGACATCTTGGCTATCGAAAACGAGGCAACTGCGGACTCTCGGTTGTTTCCCCTGAGTAACAGGGCGTCCGACTGCTGTGAGGGTCCGACTAAGAGGGTGAGGGTCTTTGCCTAAGCATGTGTATGTGTCAGTGGCCATACAATGAAGCGCCTGCAGCAAAAGGACACATTTGTAGTAAACTGATCAATAACATAGTTCGTAAGAGGGTAATCAAATCGTAAAATGCATTGTCGGCCATTACACCGTCAATACCCCCGAAATGTGCAAAGCCGACACACACACACAAAAGTAGATCTAACTCGACCTGTCCACAATGTATCCAAACGCCCGCAGAAAAATGTGACTTGTCAAACGTTCTAATCTATTGTCGCTACTGACAATATCGTAATTGAAACAATCACAGTGCGCTAAGAGATGTATAGAGCAAATCTTGAAAATAGTTATTGAACTCAGCGCTTTGCAAATCCTAAAATAGTTCTAAGCGCCTTACAATCAATCTTAAATATAATAATCTTAACAACGGCAACAATACACATAAGAGCCTTACAATCAATCTTAAATATAATAATACTAATAACAGCAACAATACACAGTCATTTGGAAAAAAATAAAAATAAAAATAAAAACGCAAATGTGACCCAAACTGTACAAAAATCAACAGAAGCCTATACTTACTCTTGGATCTTGATGTGGAGGAGGACGCATTGTGACAACCAAAGCCGTACACAGTTCCGTCAGTCAATGTGGACATGGATACGCCCTGTTTGGGACCCGGCACTGCAGCGTTCACCGTCTGCATGGGCAGTTCTGGGATCTCCAGATTCACCAGGGAGACTCTGTTCTTTGATTCCCTTTCAGCTCTACTGTTTCGACCTGGGAAAATATTTTTTGTATGTTTTATTTTTTTTAGATTAATATCTTATATAACTATAAGTGGTCGTTGTCTATGAATTTTGTTTTAATGGTTGTATGTTATTTCTTACGAGAAACTTTTTATATGTAAAATGTTAAATTGTAATGTATAATATAAAGCGCCATGAGACTGCCATTTAGCGGTGAACAGCGCTATAAAAGAATGTTTTATTATTTAAGTTATTGAGACATCCCAGTTCACTAAGGGATTTATAGAGCAAATCGAGAAAATTCATTATTGAACGAAGCGCATAGCGCTGAGTTCAATAATTATTTTCGAGATTTGCTCTATAAATCCCTTAGTGCACTGGGATTGTTTCAATAACAATATTGTCAGTACCGCCAGAGAAAAAAGAAGATTCAAAACCCAAATTTTGCAACGCGCATTTGGATAGGCGTAACTGTGTGTTCAGGTTTGTGTCAGATCTACTTTTGTGTGGGCTGTTTCAAGTGTGTCGTGCTTTCGTCACACGCAAACTCATGTTTTAATTTCTGTTGGTAAATTCCAGTGTAGCGTTAAGCTAAAAAGTGATGATCTTTCATAGAGACCTCATTTAAACTCGGAGAAAGGACTGTGCTCTTAGTTATTTGCGATTCGAAACCTTCATCGAGCTTCGACAGATTGACTGTGCAGAGTGTTGCCCATTGCCAAGGTCGACGGTAAGCACATGGGCGGGTATATAGCTCAGTTGGTAGCGCGCTGGATTTGTATTCAGTTGGCCGCTGTCAGCGTGAGTTCGATCCCAGGTTCGGCGGAAATTTATTTCACAGAGTCAACTTTGTGTGCAGACTCTCTTCGGTGTCCGAACCTCCCCCCGTGTACACTACATTGGGTGTGCACGTTAAAGATCCCACGATTGACAAAAGGGTCTTTCCTGGCAAAATTGCTTAGGCACAGTTAATAATTGTCTACCTATACCCGTGTGACTTGGAATAATAGGCCGTGAAAGGTAAATATGCGCCGAAATGGCTGCAATCTACTGGCCGTATAAAATTTCATCTCACACGGCATCACTGCAGAGCGCCAGAACTGTACCACGGAATATGCGCGATATAAGACTCATTGATTGATTGATTTTCAAAATAAATGTGGCATGTTTCTCGTGTGGTATTTTCACTCATCGGGGAGTCTGGTACTAAATATGAACGGTAAGAATGCTCTGAACCCTACGCGTATTATATCCCCATCGTTTTATCGTTCACATTTGCCCAACATGTTAATTTGCTGAGCGGGATTTATGTCGTCTGCTAGGCTATGGCAATCGAACCACTGCACTGAGTATCATTTCAAAAACAAAAATTGCTCGTCACGTTGCACTGAGCCTGCACGCATGAGGCAGGCTGTAATAAGTCTTATATATGGTAAGAACGTTCTAAACCCTACACGTTTTCGATTCCGATTGTTCTTGCCTTGAAATAATAATTCGGAAAACATTCATTTACTGAATAGATGCAGTCGTATTTCAGTGTAGTCTGCTACGTGCTGATCTAGCTGCTACGTTATCGGAATAACACTTGTGTTTTCTGTTAGCTGCTGGGAATTGTATACTAACTCATCATTTTGTAATGTGGATAATAAGCTACATGCCACTAACATGGCATAATTATGAGAGGAATCTTCGCAAGTCGAAACTGAAAAATTAGACACAGCGGGTTCTATTTTTAGATCAGTGGCAACTGTGGCACAGGCACATGCAATCTGTCAGAAAAAAAAACCACTTCTGCTTTAATTGAGAAGCAGGAAATGTATGGTCATAATCATTGGTATTGTGGAGAATATAAGCTACATGTCATTAATTAATTCTGAGGATGAGAGTACACTCTCGCTTAGGCAAAGGGCGGAAGAATACGCTCTGTGGAAAAGTTAGCGCACTCCAAGAGTGCGCTAACAGTTTTAGCGCATCGCCATTAGCCAATCAACTGGTTCACATCAGTCATGTGACACCAGTACTTACTGACAATTATTATTATTATTATTATTATTATTATTATTATTATTATTATTATTATTATTATTTAAGTTATTGAGACATCCCAGTGCACTAAGGGATTTATAGAGCAAATCGAGAAAATTCATTATTGAACGAAGCGCATAGCGCTGAGTTCAATAATTATTTTCGAGATTTGCTCTATAAATCCCTTAGTGCACTGGGATTGTTTCAATAACGATATTGTCAGTACCGCCAGAGAAAAAAAGAAGATTCAAAACGCACATTTTGCAACGCGCATTTGGATAGGCGTAACTGTGTGGTCAGGTTTGTGTCACTGGATCTACTTTTGTGTGGGCTGTCTCAAGTGTGTCGTGCTTTCGTCACACGCAAACTCTTGTTTTAATTTCTGTTGGTAAATTCCAGTGTATCGTTAAGCTAAAAAGTGATGATCTTTCATAGAGACCTCATTTAAACTCGGAGAAAGGACTGTGCTCTTAATTTGCGATTCGAAACCTTCATCGAGCTTCGACAGATTGACTGTGCAGAGTTTTGCCCCTTGCCAAGGTCGACGGAAAGCGGCACATTTTCAAAATAAATGTGGCATGTTTCTCGTGTGGTATCTTCACTCATCGGGGAGTCTGGTACTAAATATGAACGGTAAGAATGCTCTGAACCCTACACGTATTATATCCCCATCGTTTTTTCGTTCACATTTGCCCAACATGTTAATTTGCTGAGCGGGGTTTATGTCGTCTGCTAGGGCAATCAAACCACTGCATGCAGTCTGCACTGAGTCTGCACGCACGAGGCAGGCTGGTAATAAGTCTTATATATGGTAAGAACGTTCTGAACCCTACACGTTTTCGATTACGATTGTTCTTGCCTTGAAATAATAATTCGGAAACCATTCATTTACTGAACTGATGCAGTCGTATTTCAGTGTAGTCAGTGCTACGTATGACAGAGTCGATCGAGTCAGTCTTCCAAACTGGTCTAGCTGGTACGTTATCGGAATAACACTTGTGTTTTCTGCTAGCGGGTGGGAATTTTATACTAACTCATCATTTGGTAATGTGGATGATAAGCTACATGCCACTAACACGGCATATGAGAAAAATCTATGCAAGTCGGCGAAAATCAGATGAAACACAGCGGCTTCTATTTTTAGATCAGTGGCACTGTGGCACAGGCACATGCAATCTGTCAGAAAAAAAACCCACTTCTGCTTTAATTGAGAAGCAGGGAATTTATGGTCATTTGGTATTGTGGAGAATATAAGCTACATGTCAGTAATTAATTCTGAGGATGAGAGCACAGTCTTGCTTAGGCAAAGGGCGGAAGAATACGCTCTGTGGAAAAGTTAGCGCACTCCAAGA
This sequence comes from Littorina saxatilis, assembly GCF_037325665.1. Taxonomy (NCBI): domain Eukaryota; kingdom Metazoa; phylum Mollusca; class Gastropoda; order Littorinimorpha; family Littorinidae; genus Littorina; species Littorina saxatilis. Next base: position 57,146,569 of record NC_090252.1, read on the forward strand.
GTGCGCTAACAGTTTTAGCGCATCGCCATTAGCCAATCAACTGGTTCACATCAGTCATGTGACACCAGTACTTACTGACAATTATTATTATTATTATTATTATTATTATTATTATTATTATTATTATTATTTATTATTATTATTATTATTAAGATATATATAGTGAAAATTGTACCGACATGTAGACGAGAATCAGAAAACAAGAATTGTAGGTTATTGGAACGTTTTGTAGTTGATTCTTTTCCTCCTCCTCCTCCTCCTTCTTCTTCTTCTTCTTCTTCTTCTTCTTCTTCTTCTTCTTCTTCTTCTTCTTCTTCTTCTTCTTCTTCTTCTTCTTCTTCTTCTTCTTCTTCTTCTTCTTCTTCTTCTTCTTTGTTCATGGGCTGAAACTCCCATGTTCACTCATGGTTTTGCACGAGTATGACCTTTTTACCCCGCCATTCAGGCATCATACGCCGATTTTTTGGGGGAGTTACTGATTAAAAATATAGGTTTGTTTCCACAAATAAACGTTCTAATAACCTAAACATTTTGTTTTATTCTAATTTTTGTAACGTTAGTTGCTAGTCTATCTGTTTTGGGATTTGTGCTCATGTAGACGAGACATCTTGTTTCTTGTTTTACCGGTAGATTTGCAAATCTGACAGGGAAAAAGTGCAATTTTATTTGTAAGCATAGTTCGTTATACTCGATTGATATGGTTGAATGTGTGTATGCAATATTTATTTGAATACAACATTTAAGCCTAAATGTACCATTGTAGCGGAAACAACCTTGTTTTATGTTATTACAACCGATCATACTGTTTGCAACATAATTCTTTGTGCACATTCTTCAGTCAACAGTTACACACTGAGAATAGCAGTTCTCCTTTTCTATTTATTTCTGCTGATATACTTCCTTACGTGACTTTCTTGATTAACATTGCCTTTTGAATACGACAACGGAAACGATTGTAATCTGTAAAAGTACAAGGACATGTTTTCTAACTCTACAAAATGGCATATATATACAATAGACAATGTGTAACACACAACAGCTACCCATATACGGACACATAATCTCTCCCCTGTCTCTGTCTCGATCTTTTTCTCTGTCTGTCTGTCTGTCTGTCTCTCTGTCTCTCTGTCTGTATGTCTGTCTGCCTATCTCTCTCTATCTCTCTCTCTCTCTCTCTCTCTCTCTCTCTCTCTCTCTCTCTCTCTCTCTCTCTCTCTCTCTCTCTTTCACCCCTGAATCCTTTAATTACCAACTTACTTCTGCAAATGATGATAACAAGGACGATGATGACGATGACGAGGAATGCAAGCGATCCACCAACGACTCCGCTAATCATGGTCCACGTATCGTATCTAGTTTCACCTAGTAATTGAACAAACAAGGCATTGTGGTAATCGTTATTTTGCATTGAGCACATGTGTAAATGTAAGGACTGAGTCATTACAACTATGCATGAATTAGGACGGTCTGCAAAACATACGTTTCTAGAATAGTTATACAAACAGTATGCATAACACAAATAAACCATTGATAACAGTGAAAGTGGCAGTGGCAAGACTGTGCAGAATACAAGAACAAAGTGTTTGATTTGTGACAGAGCTAAAGCTTAATTCCACCAACAGATTATCGAAATCACATACTTTTCAATATTTGATATAAAACGATACATCAAACACTGAATTCAGTTAGAAGCAATTTTCAAGTCTGATTCCAGTTTCCACTAGGGCAAAGTAGAATTCTACTTTCCCCTAGAGATTGAATTCCAGTTTCATCTGGCAATAATCCAGAGGAAAGTAGAATTCCAGTTTCCTCGAGGGGAAACTGGAATTCTACTTTCCCCTAGGGGAATCTCAGATTCCTCTAAATTCCACTTTCCACCGTGACATATACACAACGTGTAAAATATGTCTACAAAACAAAAGTGAATCTGTACTAACCCTGAATGTGGAATGTAGCAGTGGCGTTCAGGTCAAACAGTCCCGGACTCCAAGAGGCGTTACAGAAGCATTCCATGTTGTTCTCCGTGCTCTCAGGAACATTCGGCACCGTGACAGAGCTTGACACAGACGTTGCATTGATGTCGTCGTCTCCATCAGGAAGGTCGGGGTTGATGCAGTAGAAGTGAACAGAGTCAACTTGAGAGCTGATGCCTGTTGCAGTGCAAGTCACAGTGTCTCCAGTTGTCAGAAAGTCGCGTCCTGCAGCGTGAGCCTGGATCACCAGATCGCATTGGGAATTCTCAGAAGGAGAGGACGTTGAAATATCTGGGGGGAAATATTAAGTATAATTTTTATCTTCAAAAAGTTACAACTAAGTAATACAATGCATGCACATATATTTGTGTGGACGTGCATTATCATATACTTCAAATCCCCCTCCCCCCTCCCCGTTATGTCGGGGGACAGGGAAAAGCAAACAAACAAACACGAACAAAAAGCAGATACCGGAGGGTACAAGTTACATACGGCATTGACTGTTATGAGAAGTGTACACTGCAACACATATATCTGTTAAAGGGAAAGACATCGCGTTGCAGGAGTAAAAAAACAATTGCACGGTATTGTCCATCTGCGGGTTGCCTGAAATATGGTTTATGAAAATATCTCAAATTTTACACAGATTTGATTATGTGGATAAAAACAAAGTTAGTCAAACGAATACCTAATCTAATTAGCATTTGCTTAAGTCCTAACATCCTTCTTGTTATTTATGTCTACACAACGACTACTTGGAATGAGCAAAATGTGTTCCCTTTTCAGAGCCTCCGAATAAGTTTTTTTTTAAATGCAGGTCAATTTGGTGGCATCTGTTCCGCACTGCCTGCCTCGTGCCACTCTGCTGTCATTGCCGCTATGTATTTTAAACAATTGAGCCGTCTATACAGGCTTAAAGGCACAGACCTTCAAAAATAGTTATTCCCACTATGTCAGATCTGCCAAGGCTTTTACATAGGATATACCATCTATCAATTTGGACACATATCAATAATCAGCATCATGACATCTTCCTGCACCGGGACATTTTATGAATACATTTTGAAGAATTACACGTGTGGCTTTATGGACATTGATTCATAGCGAATCTAACTCTGCACAGAAAACATCCAGCTTGGTGATTCCTGGTATCTGTCAAAGTAACAGGCTGAGGTAGTGAGCCCAATCGTTTACACGGGAAGGGCTGTGCATTGTAAAAGACGCCGCCATGCATGGATGACAAATACAAAATACAGAAAAGGCACTGGTTAGTTAAGAGATGAAGAAACAAAATCAAAGTAGGTATACTTTGCGGAACATGTTTTGTTCTCAATCACATACTAAAATGTGTATATTTGGCGAGAAATCTCTGAAAAACTATGTGTCAGACAAACCGCAAACAGGCAATACAATGTTTAGGTGAACGGGGCATTGTGCTGCCATTTTGAATGGTGTACACTCACTTTCAATGATTAGCACAGCAGTGGTAGATTGTTGATAGTATTCTGGCTTTATCTGCCATGTAGCATTACAGGCACATGCCATCACAGTGTTGCTGTCAAGGTGAGCAGAAGTCACTATGATGGAACTGGTCACGAATTTGTCGCTCACATTGTCAATTTTGTCGGGAAGATCAGGATTTGTGCAGTGGAAGTAGACAGAGTCAACAAGAGGTTTTCCGCCTGTTACTGTGCACGTCAGCTGGTCTCCAATCCGGATTTCCTTAACTAGTTTCCTTTTTGATTGGATAACAGGCTTCTGAGGCGGAGGATCTGCAATAAGATATGCAAATCAAGAGCTGCAGATGCTTTTGGTAATCCTGTTGGATGGAGGTACCCATTGTTTTAAACAATATCGCAAACCGAGTTGAAATTGAAATAACAGGAGTGACGGCGTCAATGACAAGGCTGTGCGGAATAGGGGAAATCAAAACTGTATGTGTTGTCCCTAAATGTAAAAATCTTCTACTTCTTCCCGTGCTCATGTAGACTTCAAATGTTGTTGATTGGACGAAGTCTGGAGTTAGATGCATGGACTCCAAGGGACTTCACAGTTTCTCTGATAGGTACAGAATCTCCTCTTATTATTTCCATCCTCTGGTAGGGATGCAAATCGCGGGCTCAACAAAGAAAACATCCAACTTTCGAGGTAAATGCCTGAGAAGGGTACACTGCGTCTCAAACACAGTACAACAACTTCGAGTACACTAGATTTAGAGAGATAAGTCGTTGCTGATGTGGCCTAATTAAAGACCTGCATTGCCAATGTAAAAGATGAGCAGTCGTAAGGAAGACAAAACTCTCGAAGACAGCACCACGTACCGACGAAAAACAGGCGCAGTTCCTTTTTCCCATGTGCATACCATCCCAGTAAAATCATGACAACTGGTACAGGTGTAAAACCAGGAAAAAATAACTGTGCGATCTCCAGAGAGATAATGAGCAAGAATGAGACTTCGCTGAGTTATTTTGTAGGTACGCACGAAGAAGAAAGAAAGAAAGAGAGAATAAAAGGAAGGAAGGAAGGAAGGAAGGAAGGAAGGAAGGAAGGAAGGAAGAACAAGGTGTGAAAAAAAACAGAAGGAAAAATAAGCACAAACACGGACACAATTAAGCACATCTTTGCCATTACTGTGAACTCACAGGTGAAGTTCAATTGAAGTGTCTTGGAAGTAGTTCCAGTTGAGGTGCTTGCTGCACAAGTCACATATTTTTGATCGTAATCTGAAGGGTCGGGAGTAAAGGTGCAGGTGTTTTCAGGAATCTGCTTGTCACAGGTAACACCACTCCAGATGTACGTAGGTGGGGGGTAGATATCAGTAGCATTGCAAGTCAAGGTGAAAGCCTGCAAACCGTTGCTGACAAAGTCTGAAGGTCCAACACGTAACTGTATGTCACTGGGCACATCTGTACAAAGGTGAAGATAATGCATTTAAAATATCTGCACTACAGGGCTTGCTAAGAAAACCTGAAACTGAGAAACTGAGCATTGGTACTTCCAGAACGTATCGAGCTGTTTATTAACATATATGGTTCCCGGCGTTATGTGGACATTTCAAATGTGAGTTTTTCCTGCGCCAGTATTAAGGGCAAAGATGGCAGGGAAATTAAGCTTTGTTTCTTTGGAAAGCTTTTCACTTTTTTGTAAAGGTCCTAGATAAAAACAAAAATCAGTAATAGTGGTTTTTTTGTCCTATAAAGTAATATTTGAAGGACTTATGGGTCAGAATTGAAGTTTTTTGCGACCTTTTTAGGGTAAAACATGTAGTTATTGGAATACATTCATCTTCCAGAATAATAACGATATAGATTTAAAGTATGTTTTAGTTTACTCTAAACGGGCCCCTAGATATTGTAACAGAGCAACTTGTTTAAATGTGTGAACAGATTTTGTTCTCTGGGTAGAAACCACAAGCACCAAATAAATTTCAGAAAAAGCAAGTTTTTGTACTTTGACATAACTTCTAAAATTATTCCACAAAAAAATCACACAAAGTCTCTCTTTTACTAGGTAGAGACATCATTTCTGATGAAGTTTATAAACGTAAGCAGATTGAACAATAAGTCTCGAACATAAATAGTTAGTATTGGCGGTGTTTGTGTTCAAAAAACGATTCTGATATAACAGCATCAACAGTTTTCAAAATGGTGTCAAATAGTAATGAAATATTTGAAAATGATCGCTTTATTGCAAGAAAGCGGTTCACGATGACAACATTACTTCGCACAAAGTACCAAAAATGATGAGAACATAAAATACGTGTTTGGACCAAAATGTCGTGCCATCTGTGGCCTTAACCTTCGCTGGTGGTCATGGGTCCGCTTGGACCCAGAAGGGTGTTTATTTGTACATATCTCTTAAACCAGTTGGAATATTTGAATGAGCTTTTAAGAATGCCTCCGGCATCTCAAAAGCTCTTATGTCGTACACGATCATTAAATTTCAGCGAGAAGTAATTACAAAAACAAAGGTCAAATTTAGACTACACACGGAAGACATTGTGGGGCCGTGCGGACCCATGTTTCTCAAAGAAGGATCCATACAATAACAATGTGGGTTCACACGGCCCCACGACGTCTACAGAAGGGTATGCACATATTTCCTGAGAAGCTGTAGTACGCACGGTAACAATTAAATTAATAATTTAATCTAATTACTTCTCGCGGAAATTTAACCACCGCGTCTTTGGAAGGGGATGCACATGTTTCCTTCTTTGAGAAGCATGGGTCCGCACGGCCCGACGATGTCTTCCGTGTGTAGTTGATAACGACGTCGGGTGAATGTTAAACTATTCCACAATATGCGATTCCTGGGTTTGTGATTTGTCCATCCTAGTTAGAGGTTCCAAAATGTCACTGGTTAACTCACCAGTACAACTGGGACTGTTGATAAAAACAACATCTGGTGCAATGACAGTTTCTATATATAGTCTTGTTGTTTGGTCAGTGTGGTTGTTTGCTTGTTTTCTTGGGTTTTTTTACATTGAGAATGAGGGTGTGGTGTGTGTATGTGTGGGTGTGTGTATGTGTGTGTGTGTGTGTGTGTGTGTGTGTGTGTGTGTGTGTGTGTGTGTGTGTGTGTGTGTGTGTGCGTGTAGAGCGATTCCGAAAAAAAGTACTGGACCGATCTTTATGAAACTTCACATGGTAGTTCTTGATTATGATATCCTTAGACCATTTTTTTCTTGTTTTGGATAGATGTCTATGATGACGTCATATCCGGCTTGTGAAAGTTAAGGCGGCATTGTCCCGTTTTCATTTTTCAACTAAATTGGTTGACATTTTGGTCAAGTAATCTTCGACGATATTAAAATGATTGCATCGTATTCTACATCAAATTATAAATCTAAAAATAGATGCATATGTCATATGTTTACTATTAAGATGTGATCACAATTAACGAAAATAGGTTATACAGAACTACGATTATTATTGAAGAAATCGATCCAAAAATGATTTCATCTTATTCTATATCATTTCCTGATTTCAAAAACATATAGGTATAATATGTTTTATTCAAAAAAAAGCTCAGAAAGTTAAAAAGAATACAGAAAAGCGCGCTTTCCTGCTTACCGCAATTCGCTATACTGGCTAATTAGTTTCACTTCGTGTTGCACTGGAAAAAGTGAGCAATTTCCTTCTACCGCGGGGATTGACGAAGCTGGTTTGTCTTGGTGAAAAAAATGCATTGCGTTCAGTTTTATTCTGTGAGTTCAACAGATTGACTAAATGTTGTAATGTCGCCTTACTCAACGTGTTTTTACATTAGTCAAGTTTTGACTAAATGTTTTAACATAGAGGGGGAATCGAGACGAGGGTCGTGGTGTATGTGTGGGTGTCTGTCTGTGCGTGTGTGTGTGTAGAGCGATTCAGACCAAACTACTGGACTGATCTTTATGGAATTTGACATGAGAGTTCCTGGGAATGATATCCCCGGAATTTGTTTTCATTTTTTCGATAAAAACTTTTGATGACGTCATATCCGGCTTTTTGTAAAAGTTGAGGCGGCACTGTCACACCCTCATTTTTCAATCAAATTGATTGACATTTTTGTAAAGCAATCTTCGACGAAGGCCGGACTTCGGTATTGCATTTCAGCTTGGTGGCTTAAAAATTAATTAATGACTTTGGTCATTAAAAATCTGAAAATTGTAATAATTTTTTTTTATATATATATAAAACGATCCAAATTTACGTTCATCTTATTTTACATCATTTTCTGATTCCAAAAACATATAAATATGTTATATTTGGATTGAAGACAAGCTCTGAAAATTAAAAATATAAACATTGAGATCAAAATTAAATTTCCGAAAATCGATTTAAAAACAATTTCATCTTATTCCTTGTCGGTTCCTGATTCCAGAAACATATAGTTATGATATGTTTGGATTACAAACACGCTCAGAAAGTTAAAACGAAGAGAGGTATAGAAAAGCGTGCTATGCAGCACAGCAAAACCACTACCGCGCTGAACGGGCTCGTCAGTTTTACTCCGTTTTGCACAAGCGGCGGACTACGGTCATTGTGAAAAAATGCAGTGCGTTCAGTTTCATTCTGTGAGTTCCACAGCTTGACTAATTGTAGTAATTTCGCCTTACGCGACTTGTTACTTACTCTCAAAACGATATTCAGAGGAAGAAGTAAATTCATACAGTTCCGACTTTATCTTCAAAGTAGCTTTGCAAAAGCATCTCGTCAACGTTTCTATGTCATCTGGGCTAGTATACACGTCAAGAGAACTTGATACGGAAGTTGCAGATATGACGTCATCTGCATCTCGGAGGTGAGGATTGAGGCAATAGAAACGGACAGATTCAACTGGAGGCTTCCCGGCTTTCACTGTACAGGTCAAACTGTCTCCTGTCCGAAGGTAGTCACGCCCTTCAGTTTGGTTTTTGATGCCTAGTTCAACTTGTGGAGGATCTGCACAATTAGCAATAAGGTTTATTAAGTCACAGCAAAAACATATTTTTCATCACAAATTGTTTGTGCAATTTGCCTCGTTCAGGATGCACTTTTGACAAAGCACTTGAACAAATCAGAGTACATGTCATGGCTCAGATCGGAATCCCGATCCTATCCAGACAATATCTGGATAGAATCATATTTCCGAATTCCAGATAATATTATAATTCTGATCCAGCAATTTTCTGGTCTATCTGAAAACATGTAGTGAAAACTTGATTAAAATGTAAAAAAAACTAACAAAGTAAAAAGCAAATACCTAAACAGACTATGGTATATGGGTTGTTCTCTGGAGTTGGGTACCACATATGGTCATTGGATTGTAATACAAAGTTTGACAGTTTTGTTCGTTTCTACACTTATTTATGTGTGTCTGAATGTTGCTTGATGATGCTAAAGCTATTAAACAATATTTACACTAACAAATAAAGTGTTTTGTATTCGTAAGTTGGGCGAATATGTCAAATCGAAAAGCCAAAATGGCGGATAATTTGTGACATGCTGTTTGATGAAGCAATTACTCGGTCGTACGGAATGAAAGAAACATGATTTGTTTGATCACCAAAACGTTCCCTCTAGATCTGTCAACTTCGTAACTGGGAGCTCGACACTTACGTCCAGTTCGTGTTTATGTTTATGTTTATGTTTATGATGGTTCTGATTGCGGCTAAATGTTCACTTTGCTTTTTTCATCGGCTACATTTGAAATTAAATGTTTGTTATAATGGAGTTGTAATACAACCGTAGATTAGTTTCATGCAACGTTTCAAAACTTGAATCCAATTTCGTAAGCAACATTGCTTGATTGACTCGCGTTACGCTAAAACGCCAAATTAAAAAAAAAGTGTGTAATGCAGAACAATGTGTAATGCTTGTTCACTTTCGTAACGTGGAAACACAATTACCGTGAAATCCCTAGCATAAGCCCACCATCTAGCAAACGCCCACCCCCCACTTTGGGCCAAAAGTTGTGCACAGGGGTAACTACCTAGCAAACGCCCACCCTGCTTTTTTCAAAGAGACTATAAGCTCACTTTGACTAGGATTTGTGCAGACTGTTCTAAAAGTCATCTTTTTCCCCTTCTTTACCTTTTCGTGTTTCTTTCCTTTTTTTCTTATTCTTTGTCCCCTCTCCTCACTCCCACCCATCGTTCATGTTTGTTCGAGTTTCTCTTCTCTTTTTTTTCCTAAGTTTGTGGGTTTTTCTTTCTCAGAAAGATTGGGCCTTTTGAAGACAAAATCCAAGTTCAGTTAACGTTTCATTTCCAAAGACGATCGTGTAATGTCTTCCCTGTACAGAAAGAAAGGGTTTCATTGGTGTTGACATTTCGACATTTCATCAAGTTTCTTTTTCCCGGAATTGTGTTGTTATTGTTTGTCCTTGCAAAGGTCTGGCGATTTTCTTTTTACTTTATAAATTTATATGAATGACTATGCTCGTGTTGTTTTCAGAAGAGCCAGTCCTTTTCTCTCTCTCTCTCTCTCTCTCTCTCTCTCTCTCTCTCTCTCTCTCTCTCTCTCTCTCTCTCTCTCTCTTTCTCTCTCTCTCTCTCTCTCTCTCTCTCTCTCTCTCTCTCTCTCTCTCTCTCTCTCTCTCTCTCTCTCTCTCTCTCTCTCTCTCTCTTATGATTGTCCTTGTTGGCCTTCTTTGCTTCAAAGTCCCTTTTTTTCCTTCACTTCTACTCACACGACCTAACTTACATGCTTTCGGGGTTTGTATTCACTCAATTACACGGTTGAGCACAAAACTTACTTTGTGCAAAGGGGTCTATCCCTAGCAAACGCCCACCCCCCAATTTTGCCCCAAATCAGTGCACAGGGGGGGTGGGCTTATGCTAGGGATTTTACGGTAATATTACGGGAGCATAAGCTTAAACTGGGACAAGGAGCAAAAGCCGGGACAAGAAAAAGACGAGAAAGAGGTGAACAAACAAGAGAAGAAAAAGAAGAAGAAAGCAAAAAGAGAGATGAGAAAAAGGAGAAGAACAAAAAAGGAGAAAGCAAAGAACAAAGAGAGAGAGAAAAGAACAAGTCGCGTAAGGCGAAAATACAATATTTAGTCAAGTAGCTGTCGAACTCACAGAATGAAACTGAACGCAATGCCATTTTTCAGCAAGACCGTATACTCGTAGCATCGTCACTCCACCGTCCGTGGCAAAGGCTGAGTGCCAGTGGAATTGACAAGAAGAGCGGGGTATTCGTTGCGCTGAGAAGGATAGCACGCTTTTCTGTAGCTCTCTTCGTTTTAACTTTCTGAGCGTGTTTTTAATCCAAACATATCATATCTATATGTTTTTGGAATCAGGAACCGACAAGGAATAAGATGAAAGTGTTTTTAAATTGATTTCGAAAATTTAATTTTGATAATCATTTTTATATCTTTAATTTTCAGAGCTTGTTGTTAACCCAAATATAACATATGTATATGTTTTTGGAATCAGCAAATGATGGAGAATAAGATGAACGTAAATTTAGATCGTTTTATAAAAAAAATATTTTTTTTACAATTTTCCGATTTTTAATGACCAAAGTCATTAATTAATTTTTAAGCCACCAAGCTGAAATGCAATACCGAAGTCCGGGCTTCGTCGAAGATTACTAGATCAAAATTTCAACCAATTTGGTTGAAAAATGAGGGCGTGACAGTGCCGCCTCAACTTTCACGAAAAGCCGGATATGACGTCATCAAAGACATTTATCAAAAAAATGAAAACAACGTTCGGGGATTTCATACTCAGGAACTCTCATGTCAAATTTCATAAAGATCGGTCCAGTAGTTTAGTCTGAATCGCTCTACACACACACACACAGACACACACACACACAGACACACACGCACATACACCACGACCCTCGTTTCGATTCCCCCTCGATGTTAAAATATTTAGTCAAAACTTGACTAAATATAACAAGTCGCGTAAGGCGAAAATACAATATTTAGTCAAGTAGCTGTCGAACTCACAGAATGAAACTGAACGCAATGCCATTTTTCAGCAAGACCGTATACTCGTAGCATCGTCAGTCCACCGCTCATGGCAAAGGCAGTGAAATTGACAAGAAGAGCGGGGTAGTAGTTGCGCTAAGAAGGATAGCACGCTTTTCTGTACCTCTCTTTGTTTTAACTTTCTGAGCGTGTTTTTAATCCAAACATATCATATCTATATGTTTTTGGAATCAGGAACCGACAAGGAATATAAGATGAAAGTGTTTTTAAATTGATTTGGACAATTTAATTTTGATAATAATTTTTATATATTTAATTTTCAGAGCTTGTTTTTAATCCGAATATAACATATTTATATGTTTTTGGAATCAGCAAATGATGGAGAATAAGATAAACGTAAATTTGGATCGTTTTATAAATTTTTATTTTTGTTTACAATTTTCAGATTTTTAATGACCAAAGTCATTCAATTAATTTTTAAGCCACCAAGCTGAAATGCAATACCGAAAGTCCGGGCTTCGTCGAAGATTACTTGATCAAAATTTCAACCAATTTGGTTGAAAAATGAGGGCGTGACAGTGCCGCCTCAACTTTCACGAAAAGCCGGATATGACGTCATCAAAGACATTTATCAAAAAAATGAAAAAAACGTTCGGGGATTTCATACCCAGGAACTCTCATGTCAAATTTCATAAAGATCGGTCCAGTAGTTTAGTCTGAATCGCTCTACACACACACACACACACACACACGCACATACACCACGACCCTCGTTTCGATTCCCCCTCGATGTTAAAATATTTAGTCAAAACTTGACTAAATATAAAGAGAGAGAAAGGGAGAGAGAGAGACTGACAGACAAAGAGAGAAAGAGAAGAGAGAAAGGGAGAGAGAAAAAGAGAGAGAGAGAGACAGACTGACAGACAAAGAGAGAAAGAGAAGAGAGAGAGAAAGGGGAGGGAGAGAGAAAAAGAGAGATGGAGAGAGAGAGAGAGAGAGAGAGACAGACTGACAGACAGACAGACTGACAGACAGAGAGAGAAAGAGAAGAGAGAGAAAGATGCGGAGCCAGAAATACTGACAGCAACCTAACTCCAAGACCTCCGTCAAAAAGCATGCAACTGCAAGACGAAGCCAAATAAAAGAAGCCGAAAAGATCTTACAGGAACAGAGTCAGCTCAGGATAGCTACTAGCAAGGAAGTTGGGGAAACAAGCCCCTGTCTTATCAGACAGAAAAGGCGGGAGGTTGTTGGAATTGTAGTCCAAGATGGTGCCTGAGCCAAGCTGGTGTTACTCACTGATGACACTATCTGCACTTCCCCCCGCGCCTTATCCCCCGGGCCGGGCCGCCCCGCCGTCTCTGAGGTCTGGGCAGGTCTTGTCTGTGTGCTGGCACCGCCGCCACGGGACCCTGGCTGGGTTGTTCACACATGATTTACGGCTGGTCGTTCTCCTCCTAGGGCTGCTAGGGCTTCAGGGGCATCGTTTTGCCCTTTAGGCTCTGTAGAACTATCTGAGCTTGTAAATGGCATAGTGAGAGGGAGGGATGGAGGCACAGAAAGAGACAGAGACAGACAGACAGACAGACAGGTAGACAGAGGAAGAGATTGATATTCAAAAGTTTACTACAAAGGTATGGAGACTTTGGGCAAAGCATATTCTTCCAACACGTCCTTATGGACATACAGAGAGTAGTAAAATGGTACATGCGGAGGGGGGAGGGGAGGGGAGGGGGTAAGTTTTGCAGTAGCTCCTCTATGCCTGCCAATTGAATTGTGCAAGGAATAGCAAGGTGGG
>NC_090252.1:57162450-57179950 GCF_037325665.1 Littorina saxatilis
CAATTTAGACGCTTGGCATTACCTTCCAATAAAACCCAACAGAAAAATGCCCGTCAAAAAGTATAATGCAAGTGAGCAATGCTATTTGACAAGAAAGGTTAACAATTATTCATTTTCCTTCATGTAAAATAATAACAGAAGAACTTTTTATCTGTACACATGAAAACAAGTATTTGACAACTTTACATTATTTTGTGTAAATTGCAACAGACAAATGCGCCGTCTCAACTTCATGTCCTGAGAGCAAATTAGTTGACACACAAATTGATTTTTTTTTTCATCCTCCATGTACAAAAATGACAACGAACATTTTATTAAAACAAAACCCATTATGCAAGAAAACAAATATATTTTGTTTTGTTTTGTAGTAAAACACAATTAAATGTCATACAAAGAAGAAATGAACTTGACAATATAGAGTTACAATAGACCGGTATATAGCATAAGAACAATAAGTAAGCAAGAACAAATATCATTTAATTTTCCTTCACCCAAAGTTACACCTATACACATAACACTTTTTGTGACAAAATACAACAGCTTCTTTTTTTGAAGCTATGTTTAACAAAGATCTTGAAACATGATAAAATGTGTTAAGAAATAAATCAAAACTCCTAACCACCACTGCCCTTAATGGGTACCAGGATTGGGACTATCAGGAAAAGATGAGTTAGCCGACTGGCAAGATCAAAGATTTACATAGTCAACAGTTGATGACAACAACAGGTCCGAGTATCTGTAGTATTCACTGCCATGAGTATGTTGCAACGATGTGTATGGCTCTTCATATGGATGTGTTGCACCCAGCGCAGTCATCTCCAACTCTTCTAGTTCTTGTAGGTCTTCTTCACGACTGCTTGAAATGGGCACACCGGCATCCGGCAGTTGTCGCTTCTCTTCTGCAGGATCTGACAGAAGCTGCAGCAATTTCTGCTGTTGCTGATTAATAGCGGACATGAGCGCCCCAGCCTCAGAGGGTAAAGGTGTCACCCTATCCTGCAAACGCTGCGACAGAAGTTGCAGAAGTTGCTGCTGTCGGGCAATGGACAAAGAAGAAACAGCCGCATGGCTTTGCTGATGTTCTGGTCTCTCTTGCATACGCTCGGGCAGAAGTAACAGATATTCTGGGCTGTTGAAATTGAGAGGTGTCTCAACATCAGGCAAGTGCATGTCTTGAGGAGATTCTGCCGACGTAGCAGAGAGTTGCTCCTGCCCACGGGGTGTCATTTGAGCTGGGTCAGACAAAGGGTCATGCTGTCCACCTGAGATGGACTGGACGGGTATGCCACGTAATTGTCTGTGTTGGAGATGCTCGGTCAAAGGGTGTTCTGCTTGTTCAATAGAGATGGCTTGTACAGGCACTCCAACCTCAAGTAATGGTCTGTTCTCTGGACGGTTTGGCAGAGTTACTCCTCCTTGTCTTTGGAAGCTGGGTAGTTCACTGAACTCTCTAGACACATTTGCAATCGAGATTCTGTGTGCAGCTGAATCCATCTTTCTGAAGATTCTGTCTAAAATAAATGCACATAAACAGAAGGAAATAAAGAATGTACACTAAATATACACACGAACGTTTACTGTTAAAAAAACATGCTCTGTCTGTCAGATTCTACTCACATTTCCACACTTAAAGAAAAACAATCGATGCAAAAGCTTCCTTTGATTTGTTCGAGTCACATTACTGACAATGACAGGCGTGGTAGATGTGTACACCTTCAAACAATAACTGTTTAGTAATAAAAGCAAAACATATACGTTGCCGCATGCAGTTGCTTTTTCGGTTGCTGTCCCTTGCAACGATTATAAGATGACAACAGCTACCACATATGCTGTTGTGATATATGAAGCAGAAGCCGGGCATGCTACAATTCCTTATTACACGTCAACAAAAATACACGTGTAAGTGTAAATATGCGCACCATCTTTGCCATTGTACTCACCCTGAACTAACATTTTTGCTTTTGAATTGCAAAGCACAACCAAAACGTGTTACTTCTTGGCTTAAAGATTGATTACAAAGATGTGAACATTTCTGGTACAAGCTTTTCTGCCAAGTTCAGCAAATCAAAACAAACTTACTTCTTACTGTGTGGTCAGGTTTGTGTCAGATCTACTTTTGTGTGGGCTGTCTCAAGTGTGTCGTGCTTTCGTCACACGTTAACTCTTGTTTTCATTTCTGTTGGTAAATTCCAGTGTAGCGTTAAGCTAAAACGTGATGATCTTTCATAGAGACCTCATTTAAACTCGGAGAAAGGACTGTGCTCTTAGTTATTTGCGATTCGAAACCTTCATCGAGCTTCGACAGATTGACTGTGCAGAGTTTTGCCCCTTGCCAAGGTCGACGATAAGCACATTTTCAAAATAAATGTGGCATGTTTCTCGTGTGGTATCTTCACTCATCGGGGAGTCTGGTACTAAATATGAACAGTAAGAATGCTCTGAACACTACACGTGTTATATCCCCATCGTTTTATCGTTCACATTTGCCCAACATGTTAATTTGCTGAGCGGGATTTATGTCGTCTGCTAGGCTATAGCAATCGAACCACTGCACTAAGTCTCATTTAAAAAAAAAAAAATTGCTCGTCACGTTGCACTGAGTCTGCACGCATGAGGCAGGCTGGTAATAAGTCTTACATATGGTAAGAACGTTCTAAATCCTACACGTTCTCGATTCCGATTGTTCTTGCCTTGAAATAATAATTCGGAAAACATTCATTTACTGAACAGATGCAGTCGTATGTCAGTGCAGTCTGCTACGTGCTGATCTAGCTGCTACGTTATCGGAATAACACTTGTGTTTTCTGTTAGCTGCTGGAAATTGTATACTAACTCATCATTTTGGTAATGTGGATAATAAGCTACATGCCACTAACATGGCATAAATATGAGAGGAATCTTCGCAAGTCGAAACTGAACAATTAGACACAGCGGGTTCTATTTTTAGATCAGTGGCAACTGTGGCACAGGCACATGCAATCTGTCAGAAAAAAACCACTTCTGCTTTAATTGAGAAGCAGGAAATTTATGGTCATAATCATTGGTATTGTGGAGAATATAAGCTACATGTCATTAATTAATTCTGAGGATGAGAGTACACTCTCGCTTAGGCAAAGGGCGGAAGAATACGCTCTGTGGAAAAGTTAGCGCACTCCAAGAGTGCGCTAACAGTTTTAGCGCATCGCCATTAGCCAATCAACTGGTTCACATCAGTCATGTGACACCAGTACTTACTGACAATTATTGTTATTATTATTATTAAGATATATAGTGACAATTGTACCGACATGTAGACGAGAATCAGAAAACAAGAATTGTAGGTTATTGGAACGTTTAGTAGTTGATTCTTCTTCTTCTTCTTCTTCTTCTTCTTCTTCTTCTTCTCCTCATCCTCCTCCTTCTCCTCCTCCTTCTTCTCATCCTCCTCCTCCTCCTCCTCCTCCTCCTCCTTCTTCTTCTTCTTCTTCTTCTTCTTCTTCTTCTTCTTCTTCTTCTTCTTCTTCTTCTTCTTCTTCTTCTTCGTTCATGGGCTGAAACTCCCACGTTCACTCATGGTTTTGCACGAGTATGACCTTTTTACCCCGCCATTCAGGCATCATACGCCGATTTCGGGGGAGTTACTGATTAAAAATATAGGTTTGTTTCCACAAATAAACGTTCTAATAACCTAAACATTTTGTTTTATTCTAATTTTTGTAACGTTAGTTGCTAGTCTATCTGTTTTGGGATTTGTGCTCATGTAGACGAGACATTTGGTCTCTTGTTTTACCGGTAGATTTGCAAATCTGACAGGGAAAAAGTGCCATTTTATTTGTAAGCATAGTTCGTTATACTCGATTGATATGGTTGAATGTGTATATGCAATATTTATTTGAATACAACATTTAAGCCTAAATGTACCATTGTAGCGGAAACAACCTTGTTTTATGTTATTACAACCGATCATACTGTTTGCAACATAATTCTTTGTGCACACTCTTCAGTCAACAGTTACACACTGAGAATGGCCGTTCTCCTTTTCTATTTATTTGTGCTGATATACTTCCTTACGTGACTTTCTTGATTAACATTGCCTTTTGAATAAGACAACGGAAACGATTGTAATCGTTAAACGTACAAGGACATGTTTTCTAACTCTATAAAATTGCATATATATACAATAGGCAATGTGTAACACACAGAAACCCATACACGGACACATAATCATGCACGAACACACACATTATCTCTCCTCTGTCTCTGGCTCAAACCTTTTCGTTGTATGTATGTGTGTATGTATGTCTCTCTCTCTCTCTCTCTCTCTCTCTCTCTCTCTCTCTCTCTCTTTCTCTCTCTCTTTCTCTCTCTCTCTTTCTCTCTTTTTCTCTCACTCTCTTTCTCTCTCTCTCTCTCTCACTCTCTCGCTATCTCTCTCTCTCACTCTCTCTCTATCTCTAGAGCTCTCTCTCTCTCTCTCTCTCTCTCTCTCTCTCTCTCTCTCTCTCTCTCTCTCTTTCTCTCTCTCCTTTAATTACCAACTTACTTCTGCAAATGATGATAACGATGATGATGATGACGAGAAATGCAAGCGATCCACCAACTACTCCGCTAATCATGGTCCACGTATCGTATCTAGTTTTACCTAGTATATGAACAAACAAGGACATGTGGTAATCGTCATTTTGCATTAACCACATGTGTAAATGTAAGGACTGAGTCATTACAACTATGCATAAATTAGGACGGTCTGCAAAACATACGTTTTTAGAATAGTTATACAAACAGTATGTATAACACAAATAAACCATTGATAACAGTGACAGTGGCAGTGGCAAGACTGTGCAGAATACGAGAACAAAGTGTTTGATTTGTGACAGAGCTAAAGCTTAGTTCCACCAACAAATTATCGAAAGCACATACTTTTCAATATTTGATATAAAACGATACATCAAACACTGAATTCAGTTAGAAGCAATTTTCAAGTCTGATTCCAGTTTCCACTGGGGCAAAGTAGAATTATACTTTCCCCTAGAGATTGAATTCCAGTTTCATCTGGCAATAATCCAGAGGAAAGTAGAATTCCAGTTTCCTCGAGGGGAAACTGGAATTCTACTTTCCCCTAGGGGAATCTCAGATTCCTCTGGATTCCACTTTCCACTGTGAAATATACACAATGTGTGAAATATGTCTACAAAACAAAAGTGAATCTGTACTAACCCTGAATGCGGAATGTAGCAGTGGCGTTCAGGTCAAACAGTCCCGGACTCCAAGAGGCGTTACAGAAGCATTCCATGTTGTTCTCCGTGCTCTCAGGAACATTCGGCACCGTGACAGAGCTTGACACGGACGTTGCATTGATGTCGTCGTCTCCATCAGGAAGGTCGGGGTTGATGCAGTAGAAGTGAACAGAGTAAACTTGAGGTCGGCTGCCTGTTGCAGTGCAAGTCACAGTGTCTCCAGTTGTAAGAAGGTCGCGTCCTGCAGCGTGAGCCTGGATCACCAGATCACATTGGGAATTCTCAGAAGGAGAGGACGTTGAAATATCTGGGGGAAAATATTCAGAATAATTCTTATCTTCAAAAGTTACAACTAAGTAATACAATGCATGCACATACATTTGTGTGGACGTGCATTATCATATAATTATTTTAAATCCCCCTCCCCCTTCCCGTTATGTCGGGGGACAGGGAAAAGCAAACAAACAACACGAACAAAAAGCAGATATCGGAGGGTACAAGTTGCATACGGCATTGACTGTTATGAGAAGTGCATACCGCAACACATATATCTTGTAAAGGGAAAGACATCGCGTTGCTGGAGTAAAAAAAAACAATTGCACGGTATTGTCCATCTGCGGGTTGCCTGAAATATGGTTTTTGAAAATATCTCAAATTCTACACAGATTTGATTATGTGGATAAAAACAAAGTTCGTCAAAAGAATACCTAATCTAATTAGAATTTGCTTAAGTCCTAACATCCTTCTTGTTAATTATTAACAAAGTCTACTTGAAATAAGCAAAATGTGTTCCCTTTTCAGAGCCTCCGAATAAGTTTAAAATAAATGCAGGTCAATTTGGTGTCATCTGTTCTGCACTGCCTGCCGCTAGGTATTTTGAACAATTGAGCCGTCTATACAGGGTTAAAGGCACAGTCCTTCAAAAATAGTTATTCCCATTATGTTAGATCTGCCAAGGCTTTATACTGTTCAAAAAAAGAAACGCATAGCTTGTAATATTTGGTTAATTTAGTTATATGGCTACACGGATATCCACCAAACTGCAGAAAATGTTTATCTGGTCGTCGACCTTTCGTCCATTGCCACAAGTGAGCTCTGCACGTGACGCATGCGTTATCAGTGGCTACAATGTCAAAATTGCTCATTTGGCATGACCACTCGTCATGCTTCAGTGTAATCTCGTGAAACTCGGGGAATATTGAGCTCTCACCATGTCTTCCAAAACCCACAAAAGCGGATTGTTCGCCACAAAGAAATCAGACGACAATTCAGCGACGAAAGATGGCCCGATTGAGCAGAGAAGACCGCCAAATTGCATTGGGTCGTTTACAAGCAGGCCAAAGTGAAAGTGCAATCGCCAGGCACTTCCACGTGTCCCATCAATCAATCAATCAATGACGCTTATATCGCGCATATTCCGTGGGTACAGTTCTAGGCGCTCTGCAGTGATGCCGTGTGAGATGAAATTTTATACGGCCAGTAGATTGCAGCCATTTCGGCGCATATTTACCTTTCACGGCCTATTATTCCAAGTCACACGGGTATGGGACTTTTTCAAAAAAATGCATAAAAAACCTGTCTTTTGACTTTAAAATTTTATAAATTCAAAAATTTTCATCCTACTTATCTGAAAATTGGAAGTGCTTAAGTTCAATGTCCTCCGGACCTTAAAGTATACTCATTTGCCCGTTTTATTGTATTTTTCTGTTAATTATAGTAAGTTATCATGTGTAAGGGGGGGTCAAAATGCATGTCCCTTCGACATTAGCAAAATTTCACACCTCTGTAAAACGCACAGACAATTTTTTTTTATCATTTTGTTTGTTGGTTTATGTTTATCCCGTCATTATCTCAAGATAACAAAAACAAAATATCGATACAATCAGTAGTTTTGTTCTCCCAATTTTTGAAAAGTAAAAATTGCATGTCCAAGAGGTTTTGGTCCTTGCAGTTACCAGGAACCAAAATACGCAATAAAAACGGAATGCTCCCTGCTTTTCAAATGTGGTTTTCTTTACAAAAGAGTTCCAAGACGCGGAAAGCTGTGTGCAATCAGGTGGGTACATTGGATCACTTTTAGGCAATGAAATATGATTTTCATCAGGTCAAGGTGAAGGATGTTTAGCTTAACAGTTATGTGCAGTTACTGGGGTTTTCCATTACACTAATTAACAAAAACATTTTGAATAATTTGCATTTTAATCGCCCATAGATTTACTTTCACATGGCGTCAAGGACGCCCTGTTTTTTTTTATGACAGGGAGTGATTATTATTTGAAAAATAACGAATTCGTCTGTGCAGTTACTTTCTGTGCAGTTACCTGCCAGAGAAG
Organism: Littorina saxatilis; assembly: GCF_037325665.1. NCBI lineage: Eukaryota > Metazoa > Mollusca > Gastropoda > Littorinimorpha > Littorinidae > Littorina > Littorina saxatilis. Next base: position 57,170,000 of record NC_090252.1, read on the forward strand.
TAACTGCATGGACCTATTTAGTAACTGCACTGAGACATCATGGTAACTGCACTGAAATGCTTGTAGATTGCATACCATTTTTATTCTATATTCTGTATTATGGACAGCCAATTATACAAAAGGGATGGAAAACCAACCAGCATAAATATAGGTATTATATAGAGTCTTATTCAAAATAAAGTAATTTACTTTACTCAGGAACTGCTACAAGTTTCCTGGTAACTGCACTGACGAGTCAGGTAACTGTACAGATCTATTTTAGTAACTGCAGAGAATTTGTCAAAATATGTTATTTATTTATTTTACTTTTTTTTTCAAGTGACAAAAAATACACCCTTGTTGTTGTAAGGATACGGTGCCACATTATTATGGTGGTGATGTTCCAAGTGAAAAGACAGTGGTGAATCATATTTTTCAATAAAGGTTTTACAAAGACAGTGGCAATGAAGATTTTCAAAGACAGTGATGACTCATTTTATGTTCCAATGAAGGTTTCTAAATAGAGTGGTGAATTATTTTATGTTCTAAGTGAAAAGACACTTGATTTAATGTTAAAGAATCAGTTGTTCCATTTCATGTTTTTTTTACAACTGACTCAGTTAATTAAATACGCTAGACAAAATGGGCCAAAGAAAGAGCCTATACTTTTTTGTTCTGTTTCCCCATTATCCTGCCACAGCCTTCCCCTCCCCTCCCTGCCACCACCATTCTCCTCAACTCCAATTTGGTTCAATAAAATCTTGTCGATTGAGCGTTAACTGTTGACTCGTATGTTTATCTTCATGTGGAAGAAATTATGCATAATATATGGTATGCTATTGGTTCTGTTTCACACAAGCACAACAATATAAAACAAGAAGGGCAAAGCCCATACGACTCACATGCTTGACCTTTACATGACCTTGACCTTCAGCTAAACCTAGCAATGACATCATACACTAAGAACTGCTTTACACATTTTTCCTACCAAAATACATGTGACCTTGACCCAAGGTCAAGGTCATCCAAGGTCATGCAACACAAAGCTGTTAATTCAAGACATAGGAAGTACAATGGTGCTTATTGGTTCTTTCTACCATGAGATATGGTCACTTTTAGTGGTTCACTACCTTATTTTGGTCACATTTCATAAGGGTCAAAGTGACCTTGACCTTGATCATATGTGACCAAATGTGTCTTATGATGAAAGCATAACATGTGCACCACATAATTTTTAAGTTTGAAACAGTTATCTTCCATAGTTCAGGGTCAAGGTCACTTCAAAATATGTATACAATTCAACTTTAAAGAGCTCCTGTGACCTTGACCTTGAAGCAAGGTAAACCAAACTGGTATCAAAAGATGGGGCTTACTTTGCCCTATATATCATATTAAGGTGAGGTATTAAATCTCAAAAACTTCAGAGAAAATGGGGAAAATGTGAAAAATAGCTGTTTTTTAGACAACATTTATGGCCCCTGCGACCTTGACCTTGAAGCAAGGTCAAGATGCTATGTATGTTTTTTGGGGCCTTGTCATCATACACCATCTTGCCAAATTTGGTACTGATAGACTGAATAGTGTCCAAGAAATATCCAACATTAAAGTTTTCCGGACGGACGGACGCCGGGACGGACGGACGACTCGGGTGAGTACATAGACTCACTTTTGCTTCGCATGTGAGTCAAAAATCGTTTTACATACCAGGCCAATTATCGAAAACATTTTACTGATATATAAAATTCATTTCCATAACAAAAATAACCCTTTGTTTTCTAGTAACACAGTGTCTTTTACTAGAAAATGTCTGTGCTTTTACCAGATGTCCATGCAGTTACCTATGATTGAAGAAAATGCAATTTAAAAAACAATCTGTTAAGTCAAGACCACAAAACAATATACAGTGCTTTGAAAACAGCAACAAATATAGTTAAGACATATAAAATGATAGTTTTAAACGTATGTCTGTGTTTTTTGCTCGAATGGGGTTGATGCGAAAACAAAGGGTCCGTGCAGTTACCGAATGTCCCTGTTGTTACCAAGCATAAAAGTAAAGCTATATTTAAAATAATTTATCAAATTCAGTCAATTGTGGTATAAGTTGAAAGGTTTCAACAACTTTCAAATGATCATATGTATATTTTGGCAGCAAACAGATCAGTTTGGACATTACTTCATTTACATGCATTTGATAATGACAATTTTGCACTATTACAATTTTGTTTTAATTTGGATTAAATAATTGCATTAATAATCATACATTTTGGTATCCATTCTTTAGCACTGGGTTTGCATAGCATTTGCTATATGAAAACTTGCCTTTTGGAAAACAATTATGTAGGAAAAATAAAACTTGTTCATGGTAACTGCACAGCCATTTTTATAAATGTAGTGGATATTTTTTTATTTTTAGATACATTTGCAGTTGTTATTAAGCTCGCAAATTTTGGCACAAGATAGACGAAAGGATGTTTAATAACTTTGCCTGATAAAATTTTGAAATTTTTGATGTTGGATATTTCCGTTTTGTCCGTCTGAAATCTGTGCATTTTTTGAAAAAGTCCCATATACGTAGACAATTATTAACTGTGCCTAAGCAATTTTGCCAGGAAAGACCTGTTTGTCAATCGTGGGATCTTTAACGTGCACACCCAATGTAGTGTACACGGGGGGAGGGTTCGGACACCGAAGAGAGTCTGCACACAAAGTTGACTCTGAAATAAATTTCCGCCGAACCTGGGATCGAACTCACGCTGACAGCGGCCAACTGAATACAAATCCAGCGCGCTACCAACTGAGCTATATCCCCGCTATATCAGCACCATCAGTAGACTGTGGGTCAGGTTTCAAGCCACTGGCTCCGTTGCTGACTTGCCACGAGCGGGAAGACCAAGGGCGACAACTGCTGCTCACGACCGTTTCATACGGCTCCGCCACCTCCGGAATCGTTTCCTGTCGGCCTCATCTTCTGTCCTGGCTCTCCCCGGGCCACACTGATTATCGGACCAGACCGTGCGGAACCGCCTGCATGAAGCTGATTTGAGAGCTCGCAGACCTCACAGAGGAGCTGTCCTCACCCGCCGCCATCGCCAGAACCGAGTGCAGTGGGGCAACCAGCACCTTCGCTGGACCGTCCGGAATCACTGGAGACACGTGTGGTTCAGCGACGAGTCCTACTTCCTGCTCCAGCGACATGATGGTCGGAGGAGGGTCTACCGGAGAGTAAACGAACGTTACGCGCCCAACTGTGTGGATGAGGCACCCGTTCATGGTGGTGGAGGCGTCATGGTGTGGGGGGCGATCAATACCGCTGGAAGGAGCACCCTGGTGCACGTCCAAGGGCGCATAACTGCCCAGCGATACATGGAGGAAATTCTGCGCCCACACGCCCTTCCTCTTCTGGCTGACCAGGATGCCATATTCCAGCAGGACAACGCTCGCCCGCACACAGCACGACTCACCACCCAGTTCCTCACCGACCACCATGTCCAGGTGCTTCCCTGGCCATCCATGTCGCCAGACATGAACCCGATAGAACACCTCTGGGATGAATTGGACAGACGTGTGCGCAGGCGAGAAGAAGCGCCGGCAAATCACCGCGATCTATTGCAGGCACTTCAGGAGGAGTGGGACACCATCCCACAGCAAGATATCCGGCATCTGATCCAGTCCATGCCCAGAAGGTGCCGGGCAGTTGTTGCTGCTTAAGGCAGTCACACCCCCTACTGACTTGACAGCCTCGGCACCCAATCGTATTGATTGACTGATTGATTTGAAGATGCAAATGAACTGTGTGTGCATTCAACTGTGTCCATACCAAATTTCAATTAAAAATAATCTAAATATTGGATTTTCTGTTAATTTTTTCGAAAAATAAAACAAATTTGGCAAGTAGCAACTATGCGTTTCTTTTTTTGAACAGTATACATAGGATATTTGTTTGTGTGTGTGTTTGCTTAACGCCCAGCCGACCAAGAAGGGCCATATCAGGGCGGTGCTGCTTTGACATATAACGTGCGCCGCACACAAGACAGAAGTCGCAGCACAGGCTTCATGTCTCACCCAGTCAAATTATTCTGACACCGGACCAACCAGTCCTAGCACTAACCCCATAATGCCAGACGCCAGGCGGAGCAGCCACTAGATTGCCAATTTTAAAGTCTTAAGTATGACCCGGCCGGGGTTCGAACCCACGACCTCCCGATCACGGGGCGGACGCCCTTACCACTAGGCCAACCGTGCCGGTACACATAGGATATACCATCTATCAATTTGGACACATATCAATAATCAGCATCCTCACTGCATCCTGCACCTGGACTTTTTTAGGAATACATTTTGAAGAATTACACGTGTGGCTTTATGGACATTGATTCATAGCGAATCTAACACTGCACAGAAAACATCCAGCTTGGTGATTCGTGGTTTTTGTCACAGTAGAGGGATGGCCCGCGTCATCCCATGTAACAGGCTGGTCACATGTGAGGTATAGTGAGCCCAGTCGTTTACGCAGAAAGGGCTGTGCATTTTAAAAGGGGGCCTCCATGCATGGATGACAAATACACAGCACAGTTAAGAACGAATTTAGATAATGAGTAATATTTAACGCCCTCACGGTAAAACCATTAGGGGCAGCGAATTTAGATGCTGAGCCCAATCTTTTACACGGGAATGCTTGTGCATTTCAGAAGACGCCTCCATACATGGATGACACATAACACATACATAAAAGGCACTGGTTTGACCTGCATATTCACAACACTGGTTCAGGGGCCCTGCAAAGGGAACACATGTTAGTGTTTTAACAGGACATCACGAAGACCTAATTAGCACCAGTTAGAAGATGAAAAAACTAAATCAAATTAAATTATGTATACTTTGGGGGAACGTATCAAAATGTGTAAAGCTTGCAAGATATCTCTGACAAACGATGTGTCAGACAAACCGCAAACAGGCAATAACAAAGTGTCAATGAATGGGGCAGTATGCTGCAATGTCCAATGATGTACACCCACCTTCAATGATTACCAAAGAAGTGACAGATTGTTGATAGTAGTCTGGCTTTCTCTTCCATGTAGCATTGCAGAAACATGTCATCGGCAGCTGGCTCTCACGGTGAGCAGAAGTCACTATGATGAAACTGGTCACGGATGTTTCGCTCACATTGTCAATTTTGTCGGGAAGATCAGGGTTTTTGCAGTAGAAGTAAACAGAGTCAACCAGAGGTTTTCCGCCTGTTACTGTGCACGTCAGCTTGTCACCAATCCGCAGTTTCCCTATGTCGTTGTTTTCTGATTGGATTTTAGGCTTCTGTGGTGGAGGATCTGCAATAAGATATGCAATTTTACTTTTATTGAAACAACTTTTTTTAAATATGGCATCTGTTCAGACGATAACTACCGCGTACCGATGCATTGCTCCAAGATACCAACCCAAAATAAGTAAATAAAAAGAAAACACACCAGTAACCCGGTTAGGTTATTTGTTTATCAATATTTCGGAAGATAAACTGCCTTCGTCAGGTTTTTGTCATTCACAAAACGATACTGTTATTGTAATGACACCAAACACAAGAGATGATTGCTAAAACGTTAAGCAAGACGACAACTTCACATACATGTGTCCTACGTTGAATGGTGGCATCTACTCGAGAGAAGAAAAACACTTAGAAGAAAAATGAATAATACTACAAAATTAATTTAAAAAAAAAGCAGCAGTATCGAGGATGTGCATTCTATGGAAAGGCAAACATTATACCCTTTGTCACGAAGTGTAAAACAACTCTTCTCATCTACATCTAACTGCATGGATACAATACAATAAAACAAGTCAGATATTACAAGCACAGCGCACAAAACATACGAATAAAGACAGAAAGAAAGAAAGATGCACAACTTTGACATCACAGTGTACTCACAGCTAAAGTTTAGCTGCAGTGTTTTGGAAGTAGCAATCTTCGTAGTTTTTGCTGAGCAGGTCACAGTTTTCAGATCGTCAGCTACATGGTCTGGCGTAAAGGTACAGGTGTTCTCAGGGAACTGGTTTTCACAGGTAATACCACTCCAGGTGTACTTAGGTGGAGGATACACGTCAGTGGCGTTGCAGGTCAAAGTGGAAGTCTGCGAACCGTTGTTGATGAAATGTGAAGGACCAACACTTAACTGTACATTACTGGGGTTGTCTGCAAAAACAATAAATATACGTTATTCAATACATATGTATCTCGGTGCACTTTCAATATTGAATAACATCAAAAACACAGAAAGTATGATTGCATTCTACAACGTATAACATCTTCTAAAAGTCATGTCGTGACAGTGCAGCACTCTACGCTTGCTGTCATAATATATCCTGGTGTCAACCAGGCCCGAGAACTGCCGCACCTGCGGTGTTGGTCAGATATACAGAACCTGAGCACCCTCAAAGTCGCATTCGTTAAGTGAATGACACTCGGCTGTGTGATCCCAGCCTTCCCATAGGAACCATAGCACTTCCACTCTGGGTAGGAGCCGACCGTAGCCCGAAAAACCCACATGACCCTGATGGGATTCGAACCCACGACCTCCCGGCCCGCAGCCCGATGCGCTAACCACTGCGCTACGGGGGCCGGTTTTTGATTTGGTACTACTTTGGCTAATTGGAGTATGTAAATTGACTTGGCTCCCTTATTTGCAAATAATGAATTCTGCGTCGGAATCACTGTGTTGACCACTAAGTGTTGGATTTTTTCATCATAGGTCCTTATCATTTTACTCGATGAGTCACCATGAGCTATTGGAAGAGTATTAGCAACGGCAGCTGGTGCGACGAAAGTTAAGTAGATTGTCTGGTTTGTTTGTTTGCTAAGCTTCATTGTATGTGTGACTATACCATCAACAAAACTATACTTACGTTCAAAGCGGTACGTAGAGGAAGAAGTAACTTTATATGATTCTGACTTGATCTTCAATATAGCATCACAGGCGCATCTTGTCGGCTTGTTGGTGACATCTGGGCTAGAATGGACGTATAGAGAACTAGATACGGAGATCGCAGAGACGATGTCATCCTCATCATGGAGGTCGGGATTGAAACATTAGAAGTCGACGGACTCCACTGGAGGGTTGCCGGCTGTCACTGTGCAAGTCAGACTGTCTCCTGGCCGTAGGTAGTCACGTCCTTCACTTTGTTTCTCGATGACCAGCTCAGCGTTGGGAGGATCTGGTGTATTAATACAGAGTGTTAATCATGCAAACATGAAATCTAAAAACATCGATATAATGAGTTGTTGGTTTTGATCGTAATTTGTTCACATATTAAAATCATACTAAAGTAATTCGTTTGACCTTGTTTACTTTTCTTTTCAATACGGCATTTTGCAACCATAATGATTCTATTCAGATGACTTTAGTGGCACACTTTACAGGAACAAAACTGTACCGTCACTACATTGGGGTGTGCACGTTAAAGATCCCACGATTGACAAAAGGGTCTTTCCTGGCAAAATTGTATAGGCATATATTAAAAAAAATGTCCACCAAATACCCGTGTGACTTGGAATAATAAGCCGTGACAAGTAAATATTCGCCGTAATGGCTTGAGATTTACTGGCCGATGTGAATGCGTGATATATTGTGTAAAAAAATTCCATCTCACACGGCAGAAGTTAATATGTAAAGCGCTTAGAGAACGTCAAGCGCTATATAAATATCCCATATAAATAAATAAATAAATACAGAAATAATGTTATTCTGGGGTTTGATTGTGTTTGCTGTGCAGTTGACATCAATAGGTCATCTGTGTGTAACACCTACTTAAAGACATCGCTAAAACCTGCCTTCCAATGCTCAGTTTTTCTATGGATTAAGTCTGTGTGTTTGTTTGCTTTTCATTATGAATATTACATTTGGAATAAATCTAGCTCGAGTGGTACATAGTAATAAAGTGATACGTAATGAAGTACTGATAAGCAATGATTTTTGAATCTGCCAAAGAAATAAAAAATACTTACGTTCAATTCTTAGCACAGATGCAGTGGAAAGTGTATAGTATTCCTGCTTGACCTTCCAGGTAGCGTCACAGACGCACACCATTCCTCGGCCCATAACGTCGTGAGCAGAATTCACTGTGACAGAACTTGACACAGAGGTCTCATTGATTTCGTCGTCTTGATCAGATAGGTCAGGGTTGACGCAGGAGAAGTGGACAGAGTCAACCAGAGGCTTCCCGCCTGTCACCGTACAAGTCAGCCGATCCCCCATCCACAGTTCTTCGCGCTGTGTGGAATGCAGCTGGATATCCGGCCTGTCTGTTGGAGGATCTGTGTCAAAATCAAGTTTGCGTTTAGATTAATGCTCAGCTTTGAAACTATTTAGCTTCATGAATAGAAACTCACTAATGCTTTTAAACAATGAGAACAATCTTGAAAGGCCTGGCCTCTATGTTTAGCAGCACAATGGAGGAAAAACCAGTGAAGTTGGAACTTATTGACTCGATCATTATGCAAGTTATGCATTCTATCAAGTATCAACACAGAATGAAACATGTTAAATTACGAACCCTTTTCCAAAGTGTCTCTTTCGATACCATTTACGACCTAATAAATACCAAAGAACTTAAAGCCATATGTACTCGATGACTATACACGCTAATTGCTTTACCAACAGCTGGAGACATGCTAAATTAAGTTCCCTGCAAATTATTGTGGTCTAGGACCCCTTCAATGTTGAGATATGTTAATTTTCATTTTGATCTGGATCGTCCTATTTATAGATTTGCCAACAGAGGTAGCGTTGACGCAAGGGAAATAACTCCGCGTCTTTGTTTACATCCAAAGTTTTTGAGACTCTAAAACAAGCTGTAATGCATGTATATGGTCCGCGCATGGCGACATATCGTCATTACATGGTCTTATGGTGCGTTTGACATCGATTATGGGCAAACTACACTTTGTAAACACGGGAGCGCGTACATATGCCTTTAACGAATGAGGTAAATGAGTTTAGAATTTTAGATAATAGATATACTGTGAGTAATCGCCGTATGAATTAATAAACACATGCATACCTCTATGATTTTTACACAGGTAAACTGCTCCCAGCAAAAACACACTAACAAGGTGTGCAAAAAGAATGAATACTCACAAGCAGAGATAAGCTGTACAGTTTCAGAAACCTTCATTCCTGATGTGGATGACGTTGCTGTACAGGTCACGTTTTTCAGGTCATCAGCTTCTCGGTCTGGTGTAAAGGTGCACGTGTTGCCAGGTTCTTGCTTGTCACAAGTCACACCGCTCCACGTGTAATTCAGCGGGGGGTCGAGGTCAGAGGCGTTGCACGTCAGGGTAAAAGGCCCCTTGCTGGTGAAGTATGGCGGACCCACACTCACCTCACCTGAAATTAAAAATCAAGAAATTATATAAAACGATAAACACATACAGTCGACTACGGTTAATTGGCCACTTTTGGGACTGACTGAATTATGGCCGATTATCCAAAGTGGCCGATTATCCGAACATCGCATCGGGAAGTTCCTCAGAACAAAAATGTTGGATGTTGGAAGTTACTTATGGTAGCGGAAAGCGGACGTTTCGTGCATTTCTTCAGTAAATAATTAATTGAAACTGGTTTGAAACTGAACATAACAAGAATTAGTTTAGTCCAATCCAGTCCATATCATTCACTTACCACACTGTTTTTCGTCACTGCCATCACCACAATCGTCGTGACCATTGGATAACTCCTTTCATCGCTTCCATGTCACACGGAGCCTTCACCGCGCGATTTTTTCTGACTAAGGTGGTGCTAGATTTACCTTTCACATATCGATTTAAAAGATGTTCGTGAACTCAGAGTTTCTGACTGATGTAAGTCTCTCTCTCTCTCTCTCTCTCTCTCTCTCTCTCTCTCTCTCTCTCTCTCTCTCTCTCTCTCTCTCTCTCTCTCTCTCTCTCTCTCTTTCTCTCTCTCTCTCCCTCTCTATATCTGTTTCTCT
>NC_090252.1:57184950-57186911 GCF_037325665.1 Littorina saxatilis
TTCACCAAGTTTGGTGACGATCGGTCCGTTCATTCTTGAGATCTATATGCGAACACAAACAAACAAACAAACACATGGACCGAATCCTATACACACCCCTATACCGGGGGTGTAATAATGCCCCCTGGCATTGAAGGTGGGGTCACGAATCATGGTTGCATCAGATGTAGGGACTAAGGAAATATCATCGATCCCTGGAAAGCAATAGTAGTTCCCCTCCGGTTTCCTTCGAAGGAACGTTACCACCAGTTCATCAGGTCGAATCTCTTGCACCTGAAACATGCAAGTACCTGCGATTTCAACTAAAGATTGATGCAATATGTGTACTAGTTTCACTAACATGATATTGTTTAATGTCTATCAAGATTTTGATGCATCCACATTCACTGACTAAAAACAAAATAAAGTAATTATTTTGTTCACACTTACCATTCCATTGAACATACAACTTTTACAATTAAAGAAAACATTGACACTTACCGTTCCTTTAAATGGATTTCGGAAATTTAATTTTGATCATAATTTTTTCTATTTTTAATTTTCAGAGCTTGTTTTTAATCCAAATATAACATATTTATATGTTTTTGGAATCAGGAAGTGATGTAAAATAAGATAAACCTAAATGTGGATCGTTTTATATAAAAAAAACCCATTATTACAATTTTCAGATTTTTAATGGCCAAAGTCATTAATTAATTTTTAAGCCACCAAGCTGAAATGCAATACCGAAGTCCGGCCTTCGTCGAAGATTGCTTTACAAAAATTTCAATCAATTTAATTGAAAAATGAGGGTGTGACAGTGCCGCCTCAACTTTTACAAAAAGCCGGATATGACGTCATCAAAAGTATTTGTCGAAAAAAAGAAAAAAACGTCCGGGGATATCATACCCAGGAACTCTCATGTCAAATTTCATAAAGATCGGTCAAGTAGTTTAGTCTGAATCGCTCTACACACACACACGCACAGACAGACAGACACACACACACACATACACCACGACCCTCGTTTCGATTCCCCCTCTATGTTAAAACATTTAGTCAAGTTTTGACTAGGTGAAATCGAAAGAAAAACTATTATTAACAAATGGTTAGCCTAATTTTTCACTTCATAGAATATCATAGCAGCAAAAACTCACCTTTTCTCAAGAACCTTGGGTGTTGATCACTGTCGTAACAAAATCACAGACTTCGGAAACATTCTCGAAATCTTTCTTCGCTGCTGGAAGCTGAACTATTTCTCTCTGTAACTGCGCATGCGTAGTCACCCGCACCTCTAAGTCACTACGCGCAAAATAGTTCTAATCTTTCTTCAAAACTCTGAACATTATTTGCAAAACCGTTCACCATCGTAACTGAATTTTGAAGAAGCATGTCATATTGCGCAACTTTCAACTTAGTTTGCAGATGCAATTTTGAGAAAATAATACTTAAATAACATTTAGCTTAGCGATTTTCTATGCCCTTTCATGTCAAGATCGTGTTGAAGATGAATATGCAAATTCTAAAGTTCAAATTTAGGACTTGTTGCTGTTGCACGCGTGTGGAAATCTATGTTACGACAGTGATGGCAAACTTTGAAGCGATTAATTTCGTTTAAAAAAACAATTCTGTGGACAAAATAGCATTTCAACTGTCAAGTACACTTAAACCAAACACACATAACAAGAATAGCAGTCCTTGGACATTCTAAACGATTCTTGTAGTGAGGTGCAAAACTAGTTGATGGTTCATGTCACAGATCAGACCTCCATTTTTCACGCATCCAATCATTTCTTTCGCAAAACAACCTTCATAATAATCATGCAAAATACTCAGTTTTGTTTGTACTATTTCTTTATTCATTTTACTTCTCAAAAATACCAATATCATGATTTAAAATTCAGTATGTTTCAATTGTGGGCTAATTTGATTATGGCACACACAAAAGGTTCAGTTTCTGAGACGCACCCATATATCTATTC
>NC_090252.1:57187111-57192111 GCF_037325665.1 Littorina saxatilis
GATTGATTGATTGATTGATTAAACTTTATTACAGAAGGATGGAGATTTTAGGCGTTGCCTAGTCTTACAATCTGTCCTTGCTAACTAACATGAATACAAAACAGACATGAAAACATTATAAGAGCAAAAGAGGTTGACGGCAAAAAAAAAATCGTACATATGATAATAAATGGCATTTAAAGGCAAAGAAAAAGTTATAGTATTTGATACTATTAAATACAATAACAGCAATAGAAATATGAAAATAGAAATAATGGTAAGGATGATGATGTCATAACGATAATAACAATAAAAAATATAAAAAAATAATTTAAAACAAAAATAAAAATTAAAAAAATTGTTTAAAAAAATCCCGAGCACTAGAAACATATGCGAGACAGAGAGAGAGAGAGAGAGAGAGAGAGAGAGAGAGAGAGAGAGAGAGAGAGAGAGAGAGAGAGAGAGAGAGAGAGAGAGAGGGAGAGAGAGGGAGAGAGAGAGAGATCCATTTGTATGTATTTGCTAAAAAAGCGTCATCAACAATCTAAAGCAAAAAAGAACACAAAAAAAAAAGAGAGAGAGAGAGAGAGAGAGAGAGAGAGAGAGAGAGAGAGAGAGAGAGAGAGAGAGAGAGAGAGAGAGAGAGAGAGAGCCATTTGTATGTATTTGCTCCGTGGCTAACTAGGTTTAGTTCAGGACAAGACAATTGCAGTATTACGTGAAACAAGCAAACCATGCAATCAATCAGTTAAGTAATCAATAAACGAACCAAGCAAACAGAACAAATTAACAAAAAAACATTTAGTATAGCGTGTATCTAACACGCAGTATCTCATTCCGTAGACGTGATTCCAAATCGACACACATGATGCCTAGTATTTATTAAATTGTTGTACTTACCTTGCCCATAGACGTTTGAAAGGCCAAGGATGAAGAACAGCGAAAAGAGGAATAACACTTTCATGACAGCTCTTGGTGCACAAGGCAAAGATATCACCAATGTAAATACCGCCAAGAGTAGCCAAATACATTGATAACTGGCATGACATTTAACATCCTCATTGGCATCAGTAGCCAATCAGAAACAAGTATTGGTAGTTCGCGTCGAGTCACGATTTCCATGAACAAGTATGTGTGTGTGTGTGTGTGTGTGTGTGTGTGTGTGTGTGTGTGTGTGTGTGTGTGTGTGTGTGTGTGTGTGTGTGTGTGTGTGTGTGTGCGTGTGTGTGGGTGTGTGTGTGCGCGTGTGCGTGTGTGCGTGTGTAGCACAGCACAATGGATACATGCTTGTAGTACGTACCAGGTTTTATCTGTTGCTATACAACATCATCTACAGCGTAAATATTTCCGTGCAAGCTTGATTCAAGGCCAAACATCAGGTCGGAACAATTGATGCAAAGAAATGAAAAGCAGAAGAACAGAAAAGGGGTAACAAACAACATGTTTTGATATGGAACATGTTTAATTATGGTGCTGGTGCTGATGCTGATGCTGCTGATAATGATGACGACCACAACGACGACGACAATGATGATGTCGACGACAATGACGACGACGATGATGATGATGATGATGATGATGATGATGATGATGATGATGATGATGATGATGATGATAATGATGATGATGATGAGGATGATATACAATCACCCCTCGCGCGCAATTATGCAAACACATGCAATCACGAACACACACATTCACACACACAGACAAATAACACACTTTATTCCCCCCTCTGCTTCTTTACCTCTGTAAACTTGTAGGGGTAGTTATTTTTCGATAATGACCCAGCAACCAAACAAATAACGACCCAGCAACAGCCTGAATCCTCGATAGTGCAATGGGTTGAGAAGTTGTTCTGTTTCGGTACTACTTTTTGCGACTGAAAAGTTCCGAACGCTCTAACGTACGAAGTATACATCTCTGGAGCAAACAATACAAACATACCGCATTTAAATTAACAACTACAGGCCTGAACACATGAATCTTCATATAAAATCCATGAGTTCGGTTGTTTTCTGAATCTAGATTTGCCGTGCTCAAACGTTCATCACAAGCAATTTCCCGCAAGGCAAGTAACTCATACTTTGTCTAGCGACAAGAGTAGTTCCCCCTTCTTTTCACTCAGTTTCTTCGACAACAGACTGCAATCCGACGGTCAGTTTTCAACAATATTTCATTTAATAAACAGATCACACGCAACCAAATGCACACATCTCATCAATTTAAACAACATAAAGCGGTTTCATACACTATTTTCCCCAGAAAACTGAACTTCATACAGTTTTTAACGTTGGAACACGGGTGCAAAAGTTCGTCTGCTAGTCCCATTTGACGAAAGAACATTATCCTAAGCGATACCAAAACATATACAGAACACACAATATCTGCCTTTGCCGCCACAGCAGAATAACAGCATATCTGTGTACTTGATTTTAGTCCAAAATAGGAAAACTGACAAGAAGTGTTAACAGAATGGAATGATTTGCACGGAACTATACAACCGCGCATTAATCGATCGCCTGCGCAGGTTGACTGGTTGAGTGAATAGGATTCGATCAAACTTTCGCAAAAAAACCTCCTCTTTTCTTTGAATAACTGAAGAAAGGAGGAATAAAGAAAAGCTCGCATTTTTCATGATCCGCTAACTTCGACCATTATTTTTAATAATCACTGAGACTCGGCGTGTAACCTCTACTTAACACACAATAACAGAAACAGAGAGACATACGGACAAGCGCACTTATACAGTTGATTGCAAACGAGAAAGCACTTACTTCATTCTGGATGTGACGATCTTGTACAGTTGAGCATGTCTTAACTCGGCAAAACAATTATTGCGCCCATTTGGATCCTATTTTGTTTTGATTCACTATCTTCCGTACTCCTTGTGCTATAACGACTACCGCAGTTATATGATCTTGAAGCACCTCAGCGACAACACATTGGATCGACCAACAGGGGTAATAGACAGGTGAGCGCTATGGAAAGGGGAATTACAAAGGGTGGACTTCGTCGGGGTACTTTTGGATGGTCGTTATGGACAGCTGGGCGGTATCGAGGTTGTCGCCAGCGGATGTTTGACTTTTCTTTTAAATTGTTATTTTTGCATAACTGTATTTGCCCATGGCTGGGACATTCTGGTCGCTTACTCCCAGTGGAAAGCTAGCAGCAACAGAGTCGCGCTACCCAGGCGTGCACGTTTTAAAGTGTACGTGCACTTATGGAAGAATGACCGAAGTCTTGTACGTGCATTAGTGGTCACCCGTCCCGGCCCAGATTCGACCCCGTGACCCTCGGATCACAAGTCCAGTGCACTACCAACTGAGCTACCCGTGACCCACGGATCACAAGTCCAGTGCTCTACCCACTGAGCTACCCGTGACCCACGGATCACAAGTCCAGTGCACTACCAACTGAGCTACCCGTGACCCACGGATCACAAGTCCAGTGCTCTACCCACTGAGCTACCCGTGACCCACGGATCACAAATCCAGTGCACTACCAACTGAGCTACCCGTAACCCACGGATCACAAGTCCAGTGCACTACCAACTGAGCTACCCGTGACCCACGGATCACAAGTCCAGTGCACTACCAACTGAGCTACCCGTGACCCTCGGATCACAAGTCCAGTGCACTACCAACTGAGCTACCCGTGACCCTCGGATCACAAGTCCAGTGCATTACCAACTGAGCTACCCGTGACCCACGGATCACAAGTCCAGTGCACTACCAACTGAGCTACCCGTGACCCACGGATCACAAGTCCAGTGCACTACCAACTGAGCTACCCGTGACCCACGGATCACAAGTCCAGTGCACTACCAACTGAGCTACCCGTGACCCACGGATCACAAGTCCAGTGCACTACCAACTGAGCTACCCGTGAACCACGGATCACAAGTCCAGTGCACTACCAACTGAGCTACCCGTGACCCACGGATAACAAGTCCAGTGCACAACCAACTGAGCTACCCGTGACCCACGGATCACAAGTCCAGTGCACTACCAACTGAGCTACCCGTGACCCACGGATCACAAGTCCAGTGCACTACCAACTGAGCTACCCGTGACCCACGGATCACAAGTCCAGTGCACTACCAACTGAGCTACCCGTGACCCACGGATCACAAGTCCAGTGCACTACCAACTGAGCTACCCGTGACCCACGGATCACAAGTCCAGTGCACTACCAACTGAGCTACCCGTGACCCACGGACCACAAGTCCAGTGCACTACCAACTGAGCTACCCGTGACCCACGGATCACAAGTCCAGTGCACTACCAACTGAGCTACCCGTGACCCACGGATCGCAAGTCCAGTGCACCACCAACTGAGCTACCCGTGACCCACGGATCACAAGTCCAGTGCACTACCAACTGAGCTACCCGTGACCCACGGATCACAAGTCCAGTGCACTACCAACTGAGCTACCCGTGATCACAAGTCCAGTGCACTACCAACTGAGCTACCCGTGACCCACGGATCACAAGTCCAGTGCACTACCAACTGAGCTACCCGTGACCCACGGATCACAAGTCCAGTGCACTACCAACTGAGCTACCCGTGACCCACGGATCACAAGTCCAGTGCGCTACCAACTGAGCTACCCGTGACCCACGGATCACAAGTCCAGTGCACTACCAACTGAGCTACCCGTGACCCTCGGATCACAAGTCCAGTGCGCTACCAACTGAGCTACCCGTGACCCTCGGATCACAAGTCCAGTGCGCTACCAACTGAGCTACCCGTGACCCACGGATCACAAGTCCAGTGCACTACCAACTGAGCTACCCGTGACCCTCGGATCACAAGTCCAGTGCACTACCAACTGAGCTACCCGTGACCCACGGATCACAAGTCCAGTGCACTACCAACTGAGCTACCCGTGACCCACGGATCACAAGTCCAGTGCACTACAAACTGAGCTACCCCTGACCCACGGATAACAAGTCCAGTGCACTACCAACTGAGCTACCCGTGACCCACGGATCACAAGTCTAGTGCACTACCAACTG
>NC_090252.1:57194611-57217111 GCF_037325665.1 Littorina saxatilis
GTCGCATCCTCACCATACCACACACCAAAACCAAAACATGCGGACAACGCACGTTTACTTTCTGCGCACCCACACAATGGAATTATCTCCGCTTTCACATCCGCCACTCTCAGACACCCCAAGCATTCAAACGAGCACTTAAAACGCACCTCTTCAAGAAATACAACCCCTGATTTTGTTTTTCTCAGTCCATCAGCAGGCTACATGTAGTGTATTTGTTGTTTTAGTGATAATGTGATAATGTATATAAACATCTAGGGCTGTTTTTCAGTATTGTTGATAACATGTTCTGTTTGATTAAGGGTATTCAGCTGGTATTTCCTTGTTTTCACTACCTATTTTATTCATGTTTTTATTATTTAGTTAGTGGACGAATCTGTTGTAATGTATGTTTGATGGTGTATGCTTTTAATTAAGCGTTGCTGACTATGAATGTAGATGCAAATGCTTGTATAACTCTGTTTTAATTTTAAATGTGTCAAGCGCAAAGAGCATAATTGTAAAGTTATGATGTTGCGCTATATAAATGCTCATTTATTATTATTATTATTATTATTAAACAAAACAAACAATAACGCATTATGCTCAAAATCTTGATCATGAAGATAGTTCAAACAGAAAAACAAAATTAAATATAACTCTCATTTCGCAAAACATACTAATACCCATTATCTGATTGTTTACAAATTTTCACAGACACAAAAAGAGTTTGTTGGTGGTTTGTAAATACGGTGATCCATCGTGCAAGGAAACAATTCAATGAAAACATGACCATGGACACTCTTCGATTGTGCATTTTCAACTGTGGTAGTGTTTTGTTAAAGGCACAGTGCAGCTCACAGCCTTCGTTTTGCGTTTTTGTTGCAGCTGAGTGCATTTACAGTTCAAAACTCCTGCTATGGTAGTAAAAAAATAAAAATAAACTACCCAACGACGACATCTGTGAAGCTCGACAGTTTCTTGTTCATGCGAGTGCATAAATTAACCTAGTTATTACGTGGTGTTTGGTCGAAGTTCGATTCAACTGAGTGATTCCGGCCTCCATTTTGTTTTACACAAACTCATGATGACGTCTGACATAGTTTGCTAGTGACGTGTCTTTTCAGTTGTGCATGATGTGCATGTGGTGATCTACCTGATCTAAATTTAGATCCACAAATAGGCCAAGACCAGCCGGGTCCGAGTACGAAATTAATTCGTAAAAAAATCGCAGTTCTTGACTCTTTGGGTGCAAGTCAATGAAACGTGGTAGTTCTTCTAACGGATAGCTGCCTGAGGTATGACTAAAAGCCCCAGGGGCTCCGTGCACCTGGATTTGACAAGTTCAGTACCTTTAACTCGGGGAGGGGGGGGGGTATGTCCCGGTGCAATCAAATCTAATTTTCCACACAACAAAATCAACATTTTGACAGTAAATTCCTTCTCATGTAATTAATTATGTTCATCTCAACAGATATGCAGCAACCTTTATCCCTCGAACCTGCCAGATATCATCAGCCTAGCTGCTTCAAATTCCACTCGAAGGTGGGATTTTTGTAAAATTGGTTTTGTAAGCGTCACTTATGTCATTCTTCTAAATCGAATCAACAACAAAAAAACAGTGCCACACTGCACAGAATGCCGCAACACTATAGTTGTTTTTGGAATGTGTCCATATTAAAGGATGTTCTAATTAGGTGTACAAACTTGAACAGATGTGTGTGTGTGTGTGTGTGGGGGGGGTTGGGGGTAGGGGTGGCTGAGGGGTGAACACGATCGCGTACGTGGAAGAGAGGGTACGTAATCAAACGGGTTTTCTCTGTATAGTTCTCTTTAGAAACAAAAACAAAAACATTCAGGATATTTTGCAAAAAATTAACCACGTTCCACAATTTTTGTAGTAGTCGTCACGTAAGGACAAGTTTAAAATGGAGATGTTAGAATAAGGCGATAATGCACGACGGAAACAAATGTCAAGAAAAGAAACACGGCGAATTGCTCTCAATCTGGTCATGGGTTATAAGAACAATATTGTTTGCAAGAGAGTTGGATATATACAAAACAATTATGTTTTCTTCCTAGACGTAGCATGCTGTACGAGAATAGTTCACATGACTATAATACATAATATAAGGAAACAATTAAGTAGTGAACAAGTGTTATCTTCTATTACCTCTCAGTTGAAACAGACACCCGACTTAAGGTTACGGTTAAGGAACAATAAAGCTGGCAAGCGAGGTAGACGATGACTACCTACACATGTAACGTACGTAATATAATGTTATATACTATTTAAACACAATTTATCATATGAGGAAACAATCAATTTAGACACTTAGCATTACCTTCCAATAAAGCCCAACAGAAAAATGCCCGTCAAAAAGTATAATGCAAGTGAGCAATGCTATTTGACAAGAAAGGTTAACAATTATTCATTTTCCTTCATGTACAATAATAACAGAAGAACTTTTTATCTGTACACATGAAAACAAGTATTTGACAACTTTACATTATTTTGTGTAAATTGCAACAGACAAATGCGCCGTCTCAACTTCATGTCCTGAGAGCAAATTAGTTGACACACAAATTGATTTTTTTTTTCATCCTCCATGTACAAAAATGACAACGAACATTTTATTAAAACAAAACCCATTATGCAAGAAAACAAATATATTTTGTTTTGTTTTGTAGTAAAACACAATTAAATGTCATACAAAGAAGAAATGAACTTGACAATATAGAGTTACAATAGACCGGTATATAGCATAAGAACAATAAGTAAGCAAGAACAAATATCATTTAATTTTCCTTCACCCAAAGTTACACCTATACACATAACACTTTTTGTGACAAAATACAACAGCTTCTTTTTTTGAAGCTATGTTTAACAAAGATCTTGAAACATGATAAAATGTGTTAAGAAATAAATCAAAACTCCTAACCACCACTGCCCTTAATGGGTACCAGGATTGGGACTATCAGGAAAAGATGCGTTAGCCGACTGGCAAGATCAAAGATTTACATAGTCAACAGTTGATGACAACAACAGGTCCGAGTATCTGTAGTATTCACTGCCATGAGTATGTTGCAACGATGCGTATGGCTCTTCATATGGATGTGTTGCACCCAGCGCAGTCATCTCCAACTCTTCTAGTTCTTGTAGGTCTTCTTCACGACTGCTTGAAATGGGCACACCGGCATCCGGCAGTTGTCGCTTCTCTTCTGCAGGATCTGATAGAAGCTGCAGCAATTTCTGCTGTTGCTGATTAATAGCGGACATGAGCGCCCCAGCCTCAGAGGGTAAAGGTGTCACCCTATCCTGCAAACGCTGCGACAGAAGTTGCAGAAGTTGCTGCTGTCGGGCAATGGACAAAGAAGAAACAGCCGCATGGCTTTGCTGATGTTCTGGTCTCTCTTGCATACGCTCGGGCAGAAGTAACAGATATTCTGGGCTGTCGATATTAAGAGGCGTCTCATCATGCAAGTCTTGGGGAGATGCTGTCGTAGCAGAGAGTTGCTCCTGCCCACGGGGTGTCATTGGAGCTGGGTCAGACAAAGGGTCATGCTGTCCACCTGAGATGGACTGTACGGGTATGCCACGTAATTGTCTGTGTTGGAGATGCTCGGTCAAAGGGTGTTCTGCTTGTTCAATAGAGATGGCTGGTACAGGCACTCCTACCTCAAGTAATGGTCTGTTCTCTGGACGGTTTGGCACAAGTGGTTGTCTCTGAGAGATAGCCGGCAGAGTTACTCCTCTTTGTATTTGGAAATTGGGTAGTTGACTGAACTCTCCATATATATTTGAGATTCTTTGTGTAGCTGACTCAATCTTTCTGACGATTCTGTCTGAAATCAATGCACATAAACAGAAGGAAATAAAAATATGACCACCACGTTTGCTGTTAGTAAACATGCTATCTGTCAGAATCTACTCACGGTTTCACACTTAAAGAAAACCTGTCAATTTAAAAGCTTCCTTTGATTTGTTCGAGTCATATCAATGACAATGAAAGGCTTGGTAGGTGTGCACTGTGACAAACGGATTTGCACATAATTATATATTGGAGTTATGTGACGCAGGTGTACAACATTTCATGGGCCACGAACTTTGAGTAGACACCGCACGGTGAAATGTCGTTGACGCAATGCAGTATTGTCACGTGTGGGATGTGACCAATCAGAGAGGAGTATTGGCTGAGGTGGCGTTGTATAGACATTTCACGAGCAGAACTTTAGAGACTACCGACAGGAGAAGAAGTGTCTCCTGTTAGCAAAGTTTCTCACCGGGCGCTGGGAGGTCGGTTAGACTCGTGCCGCGGTATTGAATCGGTGGATTCAACTGCTGTGTTTACAGGTATTTATTGAATTGATATTTTGCTCGGAGATATTATTTTGCTCGGAAATATTGACTTGAGAAATGACCGGAAAAGCGTGCGTTGATGTCAGCCATTGTTGAAAAGGGAATGTTTACATGTTTTTCGGAAATGAAGTCGCTTATGAGTAAGCGGGTGTATATACTGTAACCGCATAAGTTAGTTGACGGTAGTGATAAAGAATGTCAGAAAAGTTTATTCAAGTATGGAGACTTATGGTAGTTTAAACTTGTGTATTTTAGCATCCCGGGCCGAGAGGGGTCGCGGAAGTTGGGGAACGAGACGGGAGGTTCTGCCCTTACGCCCGAGCCGTGAGCTGTGGGGAGCGCAGGAGGGGAGACAGCGTGAAGCGCTGTAAAACGGGAACCCCGTCCCCATTCCACCACACGAAGACAGTTTGTGTGGGTGGGGTGGAGCAGTGCGTGCCACTGAATATGTGAGTACGACTGGGAGAAATTAACCAGCGTGATAGCTGTACGGAGATACGTTTCCCAAGTGAACAACCACGAGACGTCGAGCGTCGTGGGTTTTGTCATCTGTGTGTAACAGAAGTGAATATTGACAGAAGTATTGCTTGAGACAATGACTTCGTGTATAGTGAGACAGACAGGGCTCTCACAGAACAAAGCTTGAAGTGTTCTACGTGTGTGCGCGTGAATTATAGACTGCATTAGAAAGTAACATGTTTGTATTTCTGTGCAGCTAGTTTTCTGTATGTTAACAGAAATAGCACCTCCTTGTTGAGTGAGAGTGATTTGTAGGATGAATGGGAAATAATATGTTTATGTTGTATTAAGTATTTCAATAGAGGTGCAGGGGCAAAGGGCTATACTGTGTTCTTGTCTTTGTGCCTGGTTGGAGTGTTGTGTGTGTGTGTGTGAAGAACAGTTACATAGTAAACAGAGAGTAGCACGCACAATTTCTGATAGGAGTAGATATACATACATACAGACATACACACGAAAATTCCAGCCGTAACATGCACACCTTTAAACAATAACTGTTTAGTAATAACGGTTGGGTTACAGCAAAGCAAAACATATGCATGACCACATGCAGTCGCGTTGTTGGTTGCTTTCCCTTGCAACAATTATAAAATGTCAACAGCTACCCAATTGTTTGTAGCGATATATGACTCAGATCAAATACAGAAGCAGGGCATGCTACAATTTCTTTTTAAACGTCGACAGAAATACACGTTTGGTTTTGTTTGGTTGGTCTCTTCTTTTGGTAGTGCAATAGCGTTAATTATGGATTGTTGTTATCATCATTTACATAAAAACTTATCTGTTAATCCAAACAATGATATAATTACTGTGATGTTCTTAACTACACTTTAACATGGAATGTATGTATGTATGTATGTATGTATGTATGTATGTATGTATGTATGTATGTATGTAGGTATGTATGTAGGTATGTATGCATGTGTGTTGGTGTGTCGGTGTGTCAAGTGTGCAAGTAAAAAGGGTATTGTAGTTGTACATATATTACTTTAGATATTTTTTTGTTATCATGGGTTTTATAAATTTTCTTCTCTTATTCTTTTATAATTATTAATTAATGACCTATATGTGCTGATGACCAATTTAATTTCCTTTGTTGGATCAATAAAATGTTATGAGTTATGAGTTATGAGTTAAATAGGAGCACCATCTTTGCCATTTTACTCACCCTGAACTAACGGGGATGTTTGCTTTTGGGTTGCAATTAAAGCACAACCAACACGTGTTACTTTCTTGGCTTAAAGATTGATTACAAAGCTGTGAACAATCCTGGTACAATCTTTTCTGCCAAGTTCAGCAAATCAAAACAAACTTACTTCTGCAGATGATAACAAGGAACAGAGCAATTGTGATGAATGCAAATGAACCGCCCACTACTCCGCTGATCATTCTCCAGGATCCACGTCTTTTCTTGCCTAAAAAATACAAGAAAGAAGGGCACCTAATTTAGAGAAAATGTTTGGTGCAAGTGCATGCAGTCTCAACATATGTGACCCTCCACCACGAAATGAGTCGCATGTCACCTGGCGCGGTTCTGCGCTAGGCTTAATATAAGTCCGGGGAGTGTCTGGTAACAGTGCGTGGGTCACCTTAGTCACAGGCTTATAACTCAAACAGTTTTTGCTCTTTTCTAAAACGGTTTTCACCACTGGATAGAGCATAAAAAACTCTTTATGAAAATGTAAAAATATGAAAATCATGCAAAAGTGATATGCGACTCAATCCGTGGTGGAGGGTCACATATTTTGACTTTGAGGCAAATTCGTTACAGTTTGAAATTAGTAGCGCGATGCTGTACCTAATTAGCTAAAAATATCAAAGCAAGAAGACATGAAACATATGTGACCCTCCACCACGGAACGAGTCGCATGTCACCTTTGCATGATTTTCATATTTTTACATTTTCCGAAAGAGTGTTTTATGCTCTATCCAGTGGTGAAAACCGTTTTAGAAAAGAGCGAAAGCCTGTGACTAAGGTGACCCTCACACTGTTACCAGACACTCCCCGGACTTATATTAAGCCTAGCGCAGAACCGCGCGAGGTGACATGCGACTCATTTCGTGGTGGAGGGTCACATATATGCTAGGTAGTACGTATCAAATTTGAAGCTTAGCACTTCTGCCTTTTGAGCTCATTTTCCATCATTGCTTTTATATTGGAGTATGTACTGTCATCATCATCACCATCATCACTATCATCATCATCATCATTACCATTATCATCATCATCATCATCATCATCATCATCATTATATACCTTCAAAGTGGAACATAGCAGTGGCGTTCAGGTTAAACAGTCTCGGACTTATCCTCCAAGAGGCGTTACAGAAGCATTCCATGTTGTTCTCTGTGTTTTCAGGAACATTCCGCAAAGTGACAGAACTTGACACGGACGTCGCATTGATGTCGTCGTCTCCATCAGGAAGGTCGGGGTTGATGCAGTAGAAGTGAACAGAGTCAACTTGAGGGCTGCTGCCTGTTGCAGTGCAAGTCACAGTGTCTCCAGTTGTCAGAAAGTCGCGTCCTGCAGCGTAAGCCTGGATCACCAGATCGCATTGGGAATTCTCAGAAGGAGAGGACGTTGAAATATCTGAGGGAACATATTCAGTATAATTCTTATCTTAAAAACGTTACAACTAAGTAATACAATGCATGCACATAGATTTGTGTGGACGTGTATTATCATATATTTTAAATCCCCCTCCCCCCTCCCCGTTATGTTGGGGGACAGGGAAAAGCAAACAAACAAACACGAACAAAAAGCAGATATCGGAGGGTACAAGTTGCATACGGCATTGACTGTTATAAAAAGTGGATACCGCAACACATATATCTTGTAAAGGGAAAGACATCGCGTTGCTGGAGTAAAAAAAAACAATTGCACGGTATTGTCCATCTGCGGGTTGCCTGAAATATGGTTTTTGAAAATATCTCAAATTCTACACAGATTTGATTATGTGGATAAAAACAAAGTTCGTCAAAAGAATACCTAATCTAATTAGAATTTGCTTAAGTCCTAACATCCTTCTTGTTAATTATTAACGAAGTCTACTTGAAATAAGCAAAATGTGTTCCCTTTTCAGAGCCTCCGAATAAGTTTAAAATAAATGCAGGTCAATTTGGTGTCATCTGTTCTGCACTGCCTGCCGCTAGGTATTTTGAACAATTGAGCCGTCTATACAGGGTTAAAGGCACAGTCCTTCAAAAATAGTTATTCCCACTATGTTAGATCTGCCAAGGCTTTTACATAGGATATTTGTTTGTGTGTGTGTTTGCTTAACGCCCAGCCGACCAAGAAGGGCCATATCAGGGCGGTGCTGCTTTGACATATAACGTGCGCCGCACACAAGACAGAAGTCGCAGCACAGGCTTCATGTCTCACCCAGTCAAATTATTCTGACACCGGACCAACCAGTCCTAGCACTAACCCCATAATGCCAGACGCCAGGCGGAGCAGCCACTAGATTGCCAATTTTAAAGTCTTAAGTATGACCCGGCCGGGGTTCGAACCCACGACCTCCCGATCACGGGGCGGACGCCCTTACCACTAGGCCAACCGTGCCGGTACACATAGGATATACCATCTATCAATTTGGACACATATCAATAATCAGCATCCTCACTGCATCCTGCACCTGGACTTTTTTAGGAATACATTTTGAAGAATTACACGTGTGGCTTTATGGACATTGATTCATAGCGAATCTAACACTGCACAGAAAACATCCAGCTTGGTGATTCGTGGTTTTTGTCACAGTAGAGGGATGGCCCGCGTCATCCCATGTAACAGGCTGGTCACATGTGAGGTATAGTGAGCCCAGTCGTTTACGCAGAAAGGGCTGTGCATTTTAAAAGGGGGCCTCCATGCATGGATGACAAATACACAGCACAGTTAAGAACGAATTTAGATAATGAGTAATATTTAACGCCCTCACGGTAAAACCATTAGGGGCAGCGAATTTAGATGCTGAGCCCAATCTTTTACACGGGAATGCTTGTGCATTTCAGAAGACGCCTCCATACATGGATGACACATAACACATACATAAAAGGCACTGGTTTGACCTGCATATTCACAACACTGGTTCAGGGGCCCTGCAAAGGGAACACATGTTAGTGTTTTAACAGGACATCACGAAGACCTAATTAGCACCAGTTAGAAGATGAAAAAACTAAATCAAATTAAATTATGTATACTTTGGGGGAACGTATCAAAATGTGTAAAGCTTGCAAGATATCTCTGACAAACGATGTGTCAGACAAACCGCAAACAGGCAATAACAAAGTGTCAATGAATGGGGCAGTATGCTGCAATGTCCAATGATGTACACCCACCTTCAATGATTACCAAAGAAGTGACAGATTGTTGATAGTAGTCTGGCTTTCTCTTCCATGTAGCATTGCAGAAACATGTCATCGGCAGCTGGCTCTCACGGTGAGCAGAAGTCACTATGATGAAACTGGTCACGGATGTTTCGCTCACATTGTCAATTTTGTCGGGAAGATCAGGGTTTTTGCAGTAGAAGTAAACAGAGTCAACCAGAGGTTTTCCGCCTGTTACTGTGCACGTCAGCTTGTCACCAATCCGCAGTTTCCCTATGTCGTTGTTTTCTGATTGGATTTTAGGCTTCTGTGGTGGAGGATCTGCAATAAGATATGCAATTTTACTTTTATTGAAACAACTTTTTTTTAAATATGGCATCTGTTCAGACGATAACTACCGCGTACCGATGCATTGCTCCAAGATACCAACCCAAAATAAGTAAATAAAAAGAAAACACACCAGTAACCCGGTTAGGTTATTTGTTTATCAATATTTCGGAAGATAAACTGCCTTCGTCAGGTTTTTGTCATTCACAAAACGATACTGTTATTGTAATGACACCAAACACAAGAGATGATTGCTAAAACGTTAAGGAAGACGACAACTTCACATACGTGTGTCCTACGTTGAATGGTGGCATCTACTCGAGAGAAGAAAAACACTCAGAAGAAAAATGAGTAATACTACAAAATTAATTAAAAAAAAAGCAGCAGTATCGAGAGGATGTGCATTCTATGGAAAGGCAAACATTTTACCCTTTGTCACGAAGTGTAAAACAACTCTTCTCATCTACATCTAACTGCATGGATACAATACAATAAAAAAAAAGTCAGATATTACAAGCACAGCGCACAAAACATACGAATAAAGACAGAAAGAAAGAAAGATGCACAACTTTGACATCACAGTGCACTCACAGCTAAAGTTTAGCTGCAGTGTTTTGGAAGTAGCAATCTTCGTAGTTTTTGCTGAGCAGGTCACAGTTTTCAGATCGTCAGCTACATGGTCTGGCGTAAAGGTACAGGTGTTCTCAGGGAACTGGTTTTCACAGGTAATACCACTCCAGGTGTACTTAGGTGGAGGATACACGTCAGTGGCGTTGCAGGTCAAAGTGGAAGTCTGCGAACCGTTGTTGATGAAATGTGAAGGACCAACACTTAACTGTACATTACTGGGGTTGTCTGTAAAAACAATAAATATACGTTATTCAATACATATGTATCTCGGTGCACTTTCAATATTGAATAACATCAAAAACACAGAAAGTATGATTGCATTCTACAACGTATAACATCTTCTTCTAAAAGTCATGTCGTGACAGGGAAGCACTTTACGCTTACTGTCATAATATATCCTGGTGTCAACCAGGCCCGAGAACTGCCGCACCTGCGGTGTTGGTCAGGTAAACAGAACCTGAGCACCCTCAATGTCGCATTCGTTAAGTGAATGACACTCGGCTGTGTGATCCCAGCCTTCCCATAGGAACCATAGCACTTCCACTCTGGGTAGGAGCCGACCGTAGCCCGAAAAACCCACATGACCCTGATGGGATTCGAATCCACGACCTCCCGGCCCGCAGCCCGATGCGCTAACCACTGCGCTACGGGGGCCAGTTTGTTCCTTGACTTAACTTCGAAGTGATTTGGTACTACTTTGGCTAATTGGAGTATGTAAATTGACTTGGCTCCCTTATTTGCAAATAATGAATTCTGCGTCGGAATCACTGTGTTGACCACTAAGTGTTGGATTTTTTCATCATAGGTCCTTATCATTTTACTCGATGAGTGACCATGAGCTATAGGAAGAGTATTAGCAACGGCAGCTGGTGCGACGAAAGTTAAGTAGATTGTCTGGTTTGTTTCTTTGCTAAGCTTCATTGTATGTGTGACTATACCATCAACAAAACTATACTTACGTTCAAAGCGGTACGTAGAGGAAGAAGTAACTTTATATGATTCTGACTTGATCTTCAATATATCATCACAGGCGCATCTTGTCGGCTTGTTGGTGACATTTGGGCTAGAATGGACGTATAGAGAACTAGATACGGAGATCGCAGAGACGATGTCATCCTCATCATGGAGATCGGGATTGAAACAGTAGAAGTCGACGGACTCCACTGGAGGGTTGCCGGCTGTCACTGTGCAAGTCAGACTGTCTCCTGGCCGTAGGTAGTCACGTCCTTCACTTTGTTTCTCGATGACCAGCTCAGCGTTGGGAGGATCTGGTGTATTAATACAGAGTGTTAATCATGCAAACATGAAATCTAAAAACATCGATATAATGAGTTGTTGGTTTTGATCGTAATTTGTTCACATATTAAAATCATACTAAAGTAATTCGTTTGACCTTGTTTACTTTTCTTTTCAATACGGCATTTTGCAACCATAATGATTCTATTCAGATGACTTTAGTGGCACACTTTACAGGAACAAAACTGTACCGTCACTTCATTGGGGTGTGCACGTTAAAGATCCCACGATTGACAAAAGGGTCTTTCCTGGCAAAATTGTATAGGCATAGATTAAAAAAAATGTCCACCAAATACCCGTGTGACTTGGAATAATAAGCCGTGACAAGTAAATATTCGCCGTAATGGCTTGAGATTTACTGGCCGATGTGAATGCGTGATATATTGTGTAAAAAAATTCCATCTCACGCGCCATAATTTATAATGTACAGCGCTTAGAGAACGTCAAGCGCTATATAAATCTCCCATATAAATAAATAAATAAATAAATACAGAAATAATTGTATTCTGGGGTTTGATTGTGTTTGCTGTGCAGGTGACATCAATAGGTCATCTGTTTGTAACACCTACTTAAAAACATCGCTAAAACCTGCCTTCCATAATGCTCAGTTTTTCTATGGATTAAGTCTGTGTGTTTGTTTGCTTTTCATTATGAATATTACATTTGGAATAAATCTAGCTCGAGTGGTACATAGTAATAAAGTGATACGTAATGAAGTACTGATAAGCAATGATTTTTGAATCTGCCAAAAAAATAAAAATACTTACGTTCAATTCTTAGCACAGATGTAGTGGAACGTTTATAGTATTCCTGCTTGACCTTCCAGGTAGCGTCACAGACGCACACCATTCCTCGGCCCATAACGTCGTGAGCAGATTTCACTGTGACAGAACTTGACACAGAGGTCTCATTGATTTCGTCGTCTTGATCAGATAGGTCAGGGTTGACGCAGGAGAAGTGGACAGAGTCAACCAGAGGCTTCCCGCCTGTCACCGTACAAGTCAGCCGATCCCCCATCCACAGTTCTTCGCGCTGTGTGGAATGCAGCTGGATATCCGGCCTGTCTGTTGGAGGATCTGTGTCAAAATCAAGTTTGCGTTTAGATTAATACTCAGCTTTGAAACTATTTATCTTCATGAATAGAAACTCACTAATGCTTTTAAACAATGAGAACAATCTTGAAAGGCCTGGCCTCTATGTTTAGCAACACAATGGAGCAAAAACCAGTGAAGTTGGAAATTATTGACTCGATCATTATGCAAGTTATGCATTCTATCAAGTATCAACACAGAATTAAACATGTTAAATTACGAACCCTTTTCCAAAGTGTCTCTCTCGATACCATTTACGACCTAATAAATACCAAAGAACTTAACGAATGAGGTAAATGAGTTTAGAATTTTAGATAGTAGATATAATGTGAGTAATCGCCGCATGAATTGATAAACACATGAATACCTCAATGATTTTTACACGGGTAAACTGCTCCCTGGAAAAACACACTAACAAGGTGTGCTAAAAGAATGAATACTCACAAGCAGAGATAAGCTGCACAGTTTCAGAAACCCTAATTCCTGTTTTGGTTGACACTGCTGTACACGTCACGTTTTTCAGGTCATCAGCTTCTGGGTCTGGTGTAAAGGTGCACGTGTTGCCAGGTTCTTGCTTGTCACAAGTCACACCGCTCCACGTGTACTCCAGAGGGGGGTCGAGGTCAGTGGCGTTGCACGTCAGGGTAAAAGGCTCTTTGCTGGTGAAGTATGGCGGACCCACACTCACCTGTCCTCTGTCACGGACATCTGACCAAAAACAAATTGAAATTAAAAATCAAGAAATTATATAACACGATAAACACATACAGTCGACTACGGTTAATTGGCCACTTTTGGGACTGACTGAATTATGGCCGATTATCCAAAGTGGCCGATTATCCGAACATCGCATCGGGAAGTTCCTCAGAACAAAAATGTTGGATGTTGGAAGTTACTTATGGTAGCGGAAAGCGGACGTTTCGTGCATTTCTTCAGTAAATAATTAATTGAAACTGGTTTGAAACTTAACATAACAAGATTTAGTTTAGTCCAATCCAGTCCATATCATTCACTTACCACACTGTTTCTCGTCACTGCCATCACCACAATCGTCGTGACCATTGCACCGGATGGATTTCGAGATACAGCGGTTGTTGCTGCACTTCCACCTGCCAGTTGGGCAAATCCAGTGCTCTGTAAGTGTATGATTGTATATCAATGGACAATTTAAATCCCGCATCGAGTATCAAAACAGCTATGCATTCAGTCAGTCGATAACTCCTTTCATCGCTTTCATGTCACACGGAGCCTTCACCGCGCGATTTGTTCTGACTAAGGTGGTGCTGGATTTACCTTTCACAGATCGATTTAAAAGATGTTCGTGAACTCAGAGTTTCTGACTGATTTAAGTCTCTCTCTCTCTCTCTCTCTCTCTCTCTCTCTCTCTCTCTCTCTCTCTCTCTCTCTCTCTCTCTCTCTCTCTCTCTCTCTCTCTCTCTCTCTCTCTCTCTCTCTCCCTCTCTCTCTCTGTAGCTCTCTCTCTCTCTCCCTCTCTATCTCTGTTTCTCTCTCTCTCTCTCTCTCTCTCTCTCTCTCTCTCTCTCTCTTTCTTTCTCTCTCTCTCCTTTCTCCCTCTCACAATTCTACTGCGCTGCCATGGCCAATATGACCAATTTCTGAGACTAATAATACCACGAACACAAACAACCAACCAACGAACCAACCAACCAACCAACCAACCAACCAACCAACGAACCAACCAACCAACCAACCAACCACACAAACACAGGTAGAGTAACAACTAACGAATAGAGGTGGTCAAACGTTCGCAATCTCCCTGCACCTGGTTTACCATATCACCCACTTACCACACTGTTTCTCGTCACTGCCATCACCACAATCGTCGTGATCATTGCACCGGGTGGAGTTTGAGATACAGTGGTTGTTGCTGCACTTCCACCTGCCAGTTGGGCAAATCCACTGCTCTGTAAGTGTACGATATTACATCAATGGACAATTTAAATCCCGCATCGAGTATCAAAACAGCTATACATTAAGTCAGTCGATACTTGCTGTTCCTTTCATCGCTTGCATGTCGCATGGAGCTTTCGCCGCGCGTTTTTCTGACTAAGGTGGTGCTTGATTTACCTTTCACAGATCAATTTAAAAGATGTCCGTGAACTCAGAGTTTCTGATTGATTTGAATCTCTCTCTCTCTCTCTCTCTCTCTCTCTCTCTCTCTCTCTCTTCTCTCTCTCCTTCTCTCTCTCTCCCTCTCTCTCTCTTTCTCTCTCTCTCTCTCTCTCTCTCTCTCTCTCTCTCTCTCTCTCTCTCTCTCTCTCTCTCTCTCTCTCTCTCTCTCTCTCTCTCTCTCTCTCTCTCTCTGACCCACCACAATTGTCCTCGTCACTACCGTCCCCACAGTCGTCGACTCCGTTACAGCGATCTGGCTTCCAGATGCATCGGTTGTTTTTACATTTCCACCAGGTCGGCGAACACTTCCATCTCTCTGCAAAATAAAGGACAACATGAATTGAATATTGTGTACAAGATATTGCCGGAGTAAAATGGTAGCCTGGAAGTACGTTGGCATGGAGTAAATCACCACAATGGTTATCGGAGAATGTGGGATTAGAAATACAACAGATAAACATGATTACAGTGATGTACGCACGCACATACATGCTCACATCGGTACACTTTTGCATATGCTCATCCGTCCATTCATTCAATAATCTATTAGGTTTTCTGTTGGCTTATTATGTCATCATCATTATATGCACCTTTCCCACCATACATCCAGACTACCAAGAAGGAGGTGGGAGGGGGGGAGGTGCGCAGGATGCACGTGCACCCCCCCCCCCCCCCCCCGTCCTCCAGCTAACAGCATTAGAAAGATATGTTATTTTTTACTTCGGAATTTGCAAAGATGATTATGTGGCAGTTTCTAAGCACAGATGGCACTATATAGCACTAGATAGCACTAGATAGCACTAGATAGCACGCGTTTGCTTTTACGGCTGCACGCCTTTAAGTTACACTTTTGAATTATAAGTGCACCACGCCCGCTCCGCCCCTGCAACCAAACATACCACAACGCTCCTCGTCACTCCCATCAGCACACTGGATCTCGCCATCACAACGCCAGTCGTTCCAAATGCATTGTTCGTTATTGCATCTCCACTGATTTGCTTTTGGACATGCTGTAAGTGGAGATAAGGGCGATCAATCAAGTTGTGTGGAACAGAGAAATAATAAATCTTAACAAGTCGCGTGAGGCGATATTACTACATTTAGTCAAGCTGTCGAACTCACAGAAACTGAAACTGAACGCACTGCATTTTTTTCAATAAGACCATAATAGCATCGTCAGTCCCCGGCACGTGTAAAACGCAGTGAAATTGACAAGCCAGTCAGTATAGCCTAGTAGCGGTTGGGTTTACCAGGATAGCGCTTTTTTTGGTAAATATCTATTCTTTCCAACTTGATGATTTTTTTGTAATCCAAACATAAAATATCTATATGTTTTTGGAATTGGGAACCGACAAGGAATAAGATGATATTGTTTTCAAATCGATTTCGGAAATTTAATTGTTAA
This sequence comes from Littorina saxatilis, assembly GCF_037325665.1. Taxonomy (NCBI): domain Eukaryota; kingdom Metazoa; phylum Mollusca; class Gastropoda; order Littorinimorpha; family Littorinidae; genus Littorina; species Littorina saxatilis. The sequence goes on from NC_090252.1 coordinate 57,210,675, forward strand.
TCATAATTTTCATATTTTTAATTTTCTGCGCTTTTTTTAATCTGAATAAAACATGTTTATATGTTTTGTGAATCAGAAAATAATGAAGAATAAGACATCATTATTTTTGGATCGTGTCATAAACAAATAATGTTAATTACCATTTTCTTATTTTTAATGACCAAACTGATTAATCAATGCTTAAGCCTCCAAGCTGAAATGCAATACCAAAGTCTGGCTTTTATTTGAAAATTGCGTGACCTACATTTTAATTAATTTGCTTTAAAAATGAAGGCGTGACATTGTCGCCTCAACTTTCACAAAAAGCCGAATATGACGTCATCAAAGAATATGATCAACAACATGAAAAACAAGCGTGAGGATATCATACCCAAGAACTTTCATGTAACATTTCATGAAGATCAGTTAAATAATTTTCTCTGAATCAGACACACACACACACACACACACACACACACACACACACACACACACACACACTCACACATACACACACACACACACACTCACACACACACACACACACACACACACACACACACACACACACACACAATGACATACCACAGTTTTGCTCATCAGTGGAATCCCCACAGTCGTCATTCCCATCACAGCGATCCATGTACGGGATACATTTGTTGTTTTTACATTTCCACCAGTTGGGTGAGCAGTTCCAGTGCTCTGCAAAGATAATTAAAAATGAAGTTGAAGTGCAACGCCAAGGCTCTGCATTACCCCAGCGAAGGACACATAGCTCTCTCTCTCTCTCTCTCTCTCTCTCTCTCTCTCTCTCTCTCTCTCTCTCTCTCTCTCTCTCTCTCTCTCTCTCTCTCTCTCTCTCTCTCTCTCTCTCTCTCTCTCTCTCTATCTCTCTCACTCTCTCTCTCACACACACACATACACACACATAGAAACAGAAACACAGAAACACAGAAACAAACACACACACGCACACACACACACACACACACACACACACACATACTCACACACACATACATATACACACAAACACACATACATACACACACTCACACACTCACATACACACACTTACGCTCGCACACACAAACATCCACACACTCAAACACACACACACACACACACACACACACACACACACACACACACACACACACACACACACATACACACACAAACAAACACACACACACACACTTACCGCAGTGTTTCTCATCACTACCATCACCACAGTGAACCTCCCCGTCACACCGCCAGTCTCTCCACACACACTGCTTGTTGTTGTTACATGTCCACTTGTTAGCTGAACACGAAACTGAAAGAGAACAACACACAATTACTAAGCAGAAAAAGAAGAAAACATTATATATCGAAGAAGAAAACGAAAGCCTTGCAAGCACACATTTTGAAAGTGCGAATACGTAACTTATCTCTGCATTACTACAAACAAAAAGTCACAGCAACAAATCAACACACCAATAACACTTATGTTAACCCGTGATTTTTAAAAATGTAAAAACATTTTACAAATTACGTCGAACCTAAAACTGCGATTTGTAAAAATTCAAAAAATGTAAGAAAATATCGCATTCCACGAAGTAATACATGTCTTTTTATTATTAATCATATGTGTCGTTTAGAGACTCTATGCTGGGTGGTGGGGGGTGGTTTGGGCCCGCTGGATACACTATTACGATTTTTAGCATAACAAAGAAAACACACCCGAATTTCCCAGCGATTGGACAATGAAGGCATGAACAGAAATAAATCTAATAGATCCCTTGACTTTGGGGCAGCGCGACTCTGTTGCTGCTAGCTTTCCACTGGGAGGAAGCGACCCGAATTTCCCAGCGATTGGACAATAAAGTAATGAAAACAAAATCTAATAGATCCCTTGACTTTGGGGTAGCGTGGCTCTGTTGCTGCTAGCTTTCCACTGGGAGGAAGCGACCCGAATTTCCCAGCGATGGGACAATGAAGTCATGAAAAAAAATCAAAACATCTTATAGATCCCTTGAATTTGGGGTAGCGCGACTTGTATCTGCTAGCTTTCCACTGGGAGGAAGCGACCCGAATTTCCCAGCGATGGGACAATAAAGTCATGAAAAAAAACTTGAAAAAAACCCTTATATGATCCCTTGACTTTGGATATGACGAGAAAATATAGGGCGCATTTACGTGATTTATAAAACATTTTACAAATCGCGGTGTGTGCCCCGTGATTTGTAAAAATGTTTAACATTTTTACAAATCACGGGTTAACAACTTAGCTGACAACATTGACTTTTTGAAAGGTCAAGACGAAACGACTGTGTTTAAAACTTACAATGTTTACCGTGCTCCCCTTGCATTGTGTCAGGTACAATACGGAATTTGGGTTGCTTCTTTTGCCATTCTACTATTCTCGCCAATAAAAGTGCTCTACCATGCTTGTCATCGGAGGATCAGAGTTCCCGCATACATTCCTGGTATCTTGTTTCTATATGGCACTATTCCAAGTTCAAAGAGTATTTAAATCAGAACTTCAAGCGCATGCATGGAATTGCAAGGTCTACACAACAGTGCCAGGAGAAATAACTTGAAACTTGACATTAAAATGGGATACACTACACACCCAATAAACTAAAGTAAACTAAACTAAAGTAGGGGTGCGGGGTGTCAAACAAATATCAAATAAACAACATCACAATGCCAAGAGAAATATGAATCGAGAACATGCATGATGCACGGGATACATACGAACACTAACTCACTTGATACAACATTCATTTTTGTTTTGCTTTTCTCGCTCGAGGTTTGAGATAAACATTGTTTTTTGTGTGATCTGCTTCCGTTATCCACGTTGAAACAAGCAAAGGACATTTCTAACACAAATATGCTTTTTTAAATGCTTAGAGGCATTGCCAAATATTGATTATAAACCTTACAAATGTGTTTTTGTAAAAATCAGGTTACACAAGCCTCTGCTGTATTTTATTAGAAAATGCGGAAAACAAGTCATTGCCAATGCAGTTCAGATACATCCTGCTTGCTGTCGCGCGAACAGAGAAAATCGTCCCTCTTTATCTTCACTGCGCGGGCAGCAAAACCCCTTCCACGCGGAAGTATTTTTAGACAGGTCAGACACTGGGTGAATGTCTAAACATAAACTCTACAAAATGTTCCGTGTCAGACCATGTCGTGCCCTCATACAGTGTTATATGGACAACAGATTGCTGCAAATAACTGTGCTGTTATTGTGTTGTTACGAAGGGTTACATGTTAAATCTGTGCTTTGATTGTTCGCATTTCTTGTTTGATATCTTCTTTGATTGGAGATAGAGAGAGGAAGAAAGAGAGAGAGAAAGGGAAGGAGGGACAGACAGACAGACATACAGACAGACGGACAGAGAGAGCAAGAGAGAGAGAGAGAGAGAGAGAGAGAGAGAGAGAGAGAGAGAGAGAGAGAGAGAGAGAGAGAGAGAGAGAGAGAGAGAGAGAGAGAGAGAAAGAGAGAGAGAGAGAGAGCGCGCACACGGGCTATTTACTCCTTAACAGGAAAAGCCTTGCTTCTCCACGCGGTCTACGAAACTCAAACACACACACACACACACACACACACACACACACACACACACACACACGCACACACACACACACACACACACACATATATATATATCCTGAGGGCCAATGCATAGCATCACCCCTATAATATACTCATGGACTGAGCTGTAAGCGGTTGGACTCGTCTACTTTGATATATGTTCGTAAGGACGCTTCTCGGTCTCGCTGCGCATGTCACCAGTGACAGTGTTGTTGCTTTGAGTTTGACTAACAAACTCGAAACTGTCATTTAAAACATGAGCCAAATGTGTATTGATTGTGTGATTAGTCTATGTGACAGGGCTTCTATTATCTGTGCTCCCTAGCTTCTGACAGTTCCCACACCGACACTGCCAGAGAAACTGAAGACGCACACCAAAACACACTACCGACAGATTCTCAAAAGTCGTCTGCTAACGATGCAAGGGAGGGTACTCGTGTTTTTGTTTTGGTTCGCTAGCATCTGGTTATCTTGTAAGTTGAATGTTCGTTTTTTTCGACCTGCATTGCTTTCATAATGAAAGAAACGTTTGCTTATTGCATCTCATACATCAGATCAGTTCTGAGATTCATTTTTGCGTGCAACTGATATGGTTTTCTGAGCCGTGCAATACGATTTTGGAACTTCATACAAATGTGTCACATTGTTCGGCGCGAGGTCAAAGGTCGGGAGGAAAGTAGTTCTTTGCCCAAATCGGAATCTGCACTATCATATATTTTTTGGAGTCCATGATGTATTTATTGAGCTATACAAATACAACATATATACCCATACTGAAGTAACAGAGACAAAGAAGGGAGGTCATGGGATATATATATATATATATATATATATATATATATATATATATATATATATATCTCTGCCTGATGCCATCGTAAGTGGGGGAATAAAAAACAACATGGCTTTCGTCTTCAGCAGTATCCGGGCAGAAAGGACAGTCACGACTGGTGTCAGAGTGATAGTAACGATGTCGATGGGCATTGAATGGGGAGACCCCCAGTCTAAATCTGGACAAAGCAACATTATAAAGGGTCACATGAATCATGTCCAGGTATTCTTCGTGCCCAATACAACTTTTGAAACTGTGGTGTACTTTCTGACAGACGTGTAAACCTTTCCTGTGAAAACTGGGGCCTCATTGTCTCCTTCAGGTCTCCCAGAAACAACTTTTCATCTGCCACCCCAGCACACAACCGAACGAAACCATATCCAGACTTGCACAAACTGTATTTGACATGTGTGACCCAGTTTGTTTTCCCTCTGTCGTGATTGTTCAAAAGAGACAGGTAAGCCATCTTTGAGAGTCGAGAGCATGGTTGTTTTAACAGCCGAAACCAGTATTGCACACATTTTGCAGCAGCATCAACGTATCATTTGCCTAGCTCGCCGTGTATCATATCGTTGGGAGTCGACGGGGGCAGAATGATAAACAGCTTACAGGCAAAGAGATGAACTTTCTCAATCTGTTTATTGTTCTGGTGACCCCATATTTCCACTGCATACAATAATGACGGAACGATCTGTGTATCGAACAACTTAAAGAATACAGCGCACGAATGACACCCATTGGTTTTAAGGGCCTTGAAAATTTCAATAGTGCCTTTCTTCGCCCTGCATACGAAGTCCTCAGTACCAATATTATAACTTAGCAGTGTTGAAAAGTTTAGTCCCAGGTACTTGTATTTTCCAACAACCTCCACTTTCTCATTTCCCAAAGTCCATTTTTCCCTTGCTGACAGGTGGCCACTTTTGCGAAAAAAACTACCACCTTGGTCTTTGCAGTGTTTACTTTTAGTCCTAGTCTTTGAAAGGACTCGCAGAGAAGGTTTAACTGGTTCTGTAGTCCCCATACTGTGGAGGACAACAACGCCAAGTCATCCGCGAACAGCATTAAGACGATCTCGATCTGGTTTGGCAGAAACTGAATACCATGATTTCCTTTAGTCATGACATCATTAGCTAACTCGTTTATAACGTACGTGAATAAAATTGGACTGCAAATACAACCCTGTGTTAAGCCCTGGAGGCTGCTGAAGTAGTCTGAAATGTTTCCACTACTGATGCATCGCACACATGCCTTGATGCTAGCAGAGAGAGAGAGAGAGAGAGAGAGAGAGAGAGAGAGAGAGAGAGAGAGAGAGAGAGAGAGAGAGAGAGAGAGAGAGAGAGAGAGAGACAGACAGACAGACAGACATACAGATAGATAGAGAGACAGAGAGACAGAGATACAGAGAGACATATAGAGACAGAGACAGAGAGAGAGAGAGAGACAGAGAGAGAGACAGAGAGAGAAACAGATACAGAGAGAGAGAGAGAGAGAGAGAGAGAGAGAGAGAAAGTGAGAGAGAGAGAGAGACAGAGAGAGAGAGAGAGAGAGTGAGAGACAGAGACAGAGACAGAGACAGAGAGACAGAGACTGGGGATCATTCATGTTTAACAGACTAGCTAGTTTAAATTTAAGGTGAGACAATTGCAGTATTACTTGAAACCAGCAAATAATCCAACCGACTAGTTCATTAACCAATCAACCTACTACCCAAAGATATCAAATTAACAAACAAGCAATAGTTAAGCGAGTATCCGGCACGAAGTATATCGGTGATTCTCTGGAGTTGGGTACCACAGAGGGTCATTGGATTGAAATAAAAAGTTTGACAGTTTTGTTCGTTTCTACCCTTATGTATGTGTCTGAATGTTACTTGATGATGTTAAAGCTATTGCTTATTAAATACTATTTGCACTAAAATATAAAGTGTTGTGTATTCGTAATTTGGGTGAATACATCAAATCGAGAGGTCAAAAATGGCGGATAATTTGTGACATGCTGTTTGATGAAGCAATAACTCGGTCGTACGGAATGAAAGAA
>NC_090252.1:57224611-57268731 GCF_037325665.1 Littorina saxatilis
ATTTAATCCACCCCTCGGTTGCATTGCAGGAGTTGTATAAAGATAAATAAATAACAACTGAAAAGACCAAAATAACCAAAAACCAAAATTAATCTTCTTCTTCTTTTTACATTTAGTCAAGTTTTGACTAAATGTTTTAACATAGAGGGGGGAATCGTGACGAGGGTCGTGGTGTATGTGTGTGTGTGTGTGTGTGTGTGTGTGTGTGTGTGTGTGTGTGCGTGTGTGTGTGTGTATGTCTGTCTGTCTGTGTGTGTGTGTGTAGAGCGATTCAGACTAAACTACTGGGCCGATCTTTATGAAATTTGACATAAGAGTTCCTGGGTATGATATGCCCGGACGTTTTTTTTTCATTTTTTCGATAAATACCTTTGATGACGTCATATCCGGCTTTTTGTAAAAGTTGAGGCGGCACTGTCACACCCTCATTTTTCCATTAAATGTTGGCAAAGCAATTTTCGACGAAGGCCGGGGTTTGGTATTGCATTTCAGCTTGGTGGCTTAAAAACTAATGAGTGAGTTTGGTCAATAAAAATCGGAAACTTGTAATTAAAATTATTTTTTTATTAAACGATCCAAAAACAATTTCATCTTATTCTTCGTCATTTTCTGATTCCCAAAACATATACATATGTTATATTTGGATTAAAAACAAGCTCTGAAAATTAAAAATATAAAAATTATGATTACAATTAAATTTCCGAAATCGTTTTAAAAACTATTTCATCTTATTTCTTGTCGGTTCCTGATATCAAAAACATATAGATATGATATGCTTGGATTAAAAACACGCTCAGAAAGTTAAAACGAAGAGAGGTACAATAAAGCGTGCTATGAAGCACAGCGCAATCGCTACCGCGCCAAACAGGCTCGTCACTGTCACTGCCTTTTGCACTAGCGGCGGACTACGTTCAGTTTCATTCTGTGAGTTCCACAGCTTGACTAAATGTAGTGATTTCGCCTTACGCGACTTGTTTCTTTTCAAAAAAATGGATGTTTGTCTGTTCAGGACTGGAGATCCACCCATGCTACAACGGTTTCTTCGAAGTGTCGGTCGCCGAAGCCTCTTCCATCACTTGTAGCGAGCTGGACAGTAGCGCTTCTGTAAGCTGGACAAATAAATTACCTCGGAATCCAATCCATACTTCAGTTGGTCAGTGCCAGCCCGTGACGTCACCAGCAACGTCATCAGCGTGTGACGCTGGGGTGATGCGACCAGGCATTTACAAGGCAAGCAACATTTATGTGTCCGCTTTTAAATTAGCCGTATGTTATTGGTGAACTACTGTTTATCCCCCTTGGAATAGTGGTTGACCTTTGTGTCCGAAGAAGACTTTTGCGTTCTGCAGCTTATCTGTGCACTCGGGAGCTCAGTTGCTCTGCAATCCTATTCTGGAGTCTAATGCAGTGGAGGCACTGGAGGTCAGAATGTGGTCACTACCTGTGTTGAGTTGTGGCCTTGTTTTCTCGCAGCAACAAGTCTCTAACAGCGGACCTCTTCGAAGTCTGCAAAAGCTCGATGCACTAGGGCTCGCCAGCAAGATCGATCGTTGGCATATACCCCTCCAGCTCCTTTGTACTATTCTTTGTTAATCATGCTGCACTATTCTTTTTGTTCGCATGCGTTTGGCACTTTTCTCATCGTATCTGTCTCTCTGCATGCTGTTTGACTCCTCAGGAGTTTTGGTCATTAGCAATGTTAGACGATGATAATGTTGTTTTTACGCCCATACGGGGAAACCATTTAGAGCATGCCCCCGGGAGTAACCCCGACTGTGGATCAGATACAAAGGTTTATGCGTGTGGTAGTGTAAATATCTACCTACACTTATAGCAGAATGACCGAGGTCTTTTACGTGCCACTGCGGTGACACGGGGGTGGGACATGGATACCGTATTTGATTCTACAGTTGCCCAGTGTCCGTCTCGGCCTGGATTCGAACCCAAGCAATATTAGGCCCTATTCACAGCCTTTGCATTTTAAAAATAATCTCAGGATTTAATCATTGAAAGACTGGCAAAGTTGACTCCATTGGTTGTTTAGCACTCTCTGTCAGGTAACGTAATATGTGCATTTGCATAAGCTCGCGATCCTTTTGATTTCCCTGTCATCTTTGTATTGCAATGCTGTTGTTTAAAATCTTGTTCAAACTAAGGCTAGCAGACCGACACCGACGACCAGTGTCATGTTGATCAACGCAACCAGGGCTAACGCTTTGGGTTTGATGTTTGCTGTCTTTGGCCACATCAACTGCACGCAAAGAAACGAGTCTGCAGTGTGCGAGCTTAGGCTTGTTCGTAAGTTGTCATTTCGAATTTGTATTAAGCTTTTTTTTTGCGATTAAAACACACATTTCACACATGTACGCACGCACGCAAACAACTTTAACGTTGGGGTTATCTTGCTTGTTTTCAAAGCTAGACCTTTGAAACTTGACACACTTCAGGGGTTTGCTGATTTCCAGGCATGACCCAAGCTTAGTCCACCCTAGTCTAATATTGGGGTCACAGCGGGGTCATGTTCGGTTCATAAAATAAACTTAACATTATGGATTTTGAAGCTACAGTTTCCAACTTTCACATTGTAGTATTGATGATCTCCAAATATGACAATTTGTCACAGTATGAACATGTTTTCTGCAGGAGATCTTTTACTGTTTTTGAAAATCACGAAGTGGTGTCGTATAAAGCAATTTTTTTTCTGTTTTAACAAAACCCAAATCTGGTTAGTCCGCCTCAATGGTGGACGTTAAGGTGCGACCAAGATCAGGGAAGGACAGTAAAAACACTACATTATTTTCTTAAAAGTTAGTGATGCTCAGATTTGTTCGTCGTGTTTTTGCATGCACGAATCTGTCTGTTCATGCAAAACGTCTGGAGGCATAGCTGGTGATTCAAGCGCGAGTGACGCTGGCCTGATCGTTTATTTCAGAAAGCGGGATGCCGGGATGCAACGATGGTGAATCCGAAGTGAAGAACGGTAGAGGCTGGATGCTTTGTTCAGGCGTATTTGGCAGAAGTCCGGTGGTCTGGGAAGTAGTGTATCCAGACCACGGTCAGAACAAAACATTTCTCCTAGCGCGGTGCCCGGCAATGACTGAAGCCACAGCGCGGCCATGTGTTCAGAACGTTCTGCATGGACTGTTCAAGGCTATACGGAGGTCAGCATCGGCAACTACAGTGGCTATAAACGTAACAGCTATTGCAGACGGGGTTGATTACATCCGGGGCCTCACTATCAGATGCAGGCATGGCAGTATCTCTATGGACTGCAAACTACGCTACGTGTGTGAGTACATCATTGTCATTGTCGTTCACTTTATTCTTCACGTGTGTGAGTACATCATCGAGAGAGACAAGAGACATAAGTCACCGTTTTTGTGTGCCTCTGTTTGTCTCTGTGCCTGTCGGTCTCTGTGTCTGTCTGTCTGTCTGTTTCTCTCCTCTCTCTTTCTCTATATCACACACACACACACACACACACACACACACACACACACACACACACACACACACACACGCACACACACTCACAAACACACACACACTCACAAACACACACACAAACACACAAACCCTCACGCCTTCTAACGTATAATACCAATTGATGTGTGCATGCGTATTCACATTGTCATCACAGCCCCCAATAACGCGACAATAACACATGATGTCGTCATCAACAAGGCAAACAACGTCTTCACCTGCGAAGGACTGCGACTGGTGGACACTGTAACATGGGAGCTCTTAGAATATGACAGGGGTGAAACAGGGCAGGATCTAGGCGTGTGCCCTCCACCTTACGCCGGGAATTGCACACAACCGCTTGCCCCCCTATTCCGGACACACCGGTCATGGGAGAATGCAACTATCTCTACAATCACTCTAGACGGTTCAGATCCTAAGGAGCGAGCTCGGTTACAAGAAGCGACTATCGTCTGCCGGACGCCCCAATCGTTTGCTTCTCAACGCGCATTCGTTGGAGTGGACCTTGTGGGTAAGTACGAGTGCGTATAGTGGCCTACACAGGTTGGCCTGGATCTTGCGGGTAAGTACGAGTGCGTATAGTGGCTGACACAGGTTGGAGTGAATCTTGTGGATAAGTACGAGTACGTATAGTGGCCTACACAGGTTGAAGTGAATTGTGTGTGTAAGAACGAGTACGTATAGCCAACACATGTTGAAGTGTATCATGTGGATAAGTACGAGTCAGTGCGTATAGTGGCCTACACCGGTTGGAGTGAATCTTGTGGGTAAGTACGAGTACGTATATTGGCCTACACATGTTGAAGTGCATGTTGTGGGTAAGTACGAGTACGTATATTGGCCTACACCGGTTGGAGTGAATTTGGTGGGTAAGTACGAGTACGTATATTGGCCTACACCGGTTGGAGTGAATTTGGTGGGTAAGTACGAGTACGTATATTGGCCTACACCGGTTGGATTTAATTTGGTGGGTAAGTACGAGTACGTATATTGGCCTACACCAGTTGGATTTAATTTGGTGGGTAAGTACGAGTACGTATATTGGCCTACACCGGTTGGAGTGGATATTGTGGGTAAGTACGAGTACGTATAGTGGCCTACACATGTTGGAGTGAATTTTGTGGGTAAGTACGAGTACGTATATTGGCCTACACCGGTTGGAGTGAATTTGGTGGGTAAGTACGAGTACGTAAAGTGGCCTACACATGTTGGAGTGGATCATGTGGATAATACGAGTACGTATAGTGGCCTACACATGTTGGAGTGGATCATGTGGATAAGTACGAGTGCGTATAGTGGCCTACACATGTTGGAGTGGATCATGTGGATAAGTACGAGTGCGTATAGTGACCTACACATGTTGTAGTGGATCATGTGGGCGGGGATATAGCTCAGTCGGTAGCGCGCTGGATTTGTATTCAGTTGGCCGCTGTCAGCGTGAGTTCGATCCCAGGTTCGGCGGAAATTTATTTCAGAGTCAACTTTGTGTGCAGACTCTCTTCGGTGTCCGAACCCTCCCCCCCCGTGTACACTACATTGGGTGTGCACGTTAAAGATCCCACGATTGACAAAAGGGTCTTTCCTGGCAAAATTGCTTAGGCACAGTTAATAATTGTCTACCTATACCCGTGTGACTTGGAATAATAGGCCGTGAAAGGTAAATATGCGCCGAAATGGCTGCAATCTACTGGCCGTATAAAATTTCATCTCACACGGCATCACTGCAGAGCGCCTAGAACTGTACCCACGGAATATGCGCGATATAAGCGTCATTGATTGATTGATTGATGTGGATAAGTACGAGTGCGTATAGTGGCCTACACATGTTGGAGTGGATCATGTGGATAAGTACGAGTGCGTATAGTGGCCTACACATGTTGGAGTGGATCATGTGGATAAGTACGAGTGCGTATAGTGACCTACACATGTTGGAGTGGATCATGTGGATAAGTACGAGTGCGTATAGTGGCCTACACATGTTGGAGTGGATCATGTGGATAAGTACGAGTGCGTATAGTGACCTACACATGTTGGAGTGGATCATGTGGATAAGTACGAGTACGTATAGTGGCCTACACATGTTGGAGTGGATCATGTGGATAAGTACGAGTGCGTATAGTGACCTACACATGTTGGAGTGGATCATGTGGATAAGTACGAGTGCGTATAGTGGCCTACACATGTTGGAGTGGATCATGTGGATAAGTACGAGTGCGTATAGTGACCTACACATGTTGGAGTGGATCATGTGGATAAGTACGAGTACGTATAGTGGCCTACACATGTTGGAGTGGATCATGTGGATAAGTACGAGTGCGTATAGTGACCTACACATGTTGGAGTGGATCATGTGGATAAGTACGAGTACGTATAGTGGCCTACACATGTTGGAGTGGATATTGTGGGTAAGTACCAGTACGTATAGCGGCCTACACATGCATGGCTAATAAGTGGTATGCACCATTATTTTGCTGTTGTTTTAATTGTGTATTAAATTATGCAAGGAGTGTATGGGTGTATAACACAATAGCAGGTCGTAATCTCAATCCACATTCAAAAGAAAGTTGACCAAAGGGCCAAATGAAGAGTTCAGTGCAAGTTGTGTTGTGTCAGCCGTCTGTAACTTGCTTGTGGAGTACCAGCGCTGTGAAGCATATCATATAGGGTGTCTAAAAAACAGTACCCAGAAATACATTGAAACATCAGTACCGAGAAATGAAAAAAACTAAGAGACGGGACAATGATGTATTTCCCAGCTGGATGTGAATGAACACTCGTGAAAATGATGACAATGACTTTTATTGTTACTTTGTCTATGTTGTTTTAGAGTCTCGGGAAACGTTGGATAAAGCGGGTGCTGTCTTAGGTAAGTACCATGTCCAACATTAGCAGGTTTATAGTCGTGACTTAGCTCTGTGTGCCCAAGTAATAATTTGGAGTGAGATTTTGCCCGTTGCTTTTAAACTATTGTACGTTTATTGTTATCTTGTCTTGTTTAGTATGACCAAAATACATACCATGTAGATATAACAACCCCCACTAACGCTCACGCAATTACTCAACATTCAGAACCGAAACACACAAAGATAACCGAATGTGTATGTTTATGGCAATGTTGCTTAAATACAATGCGCATGTGCATGCTACTCTCTCTCTCTCTCTCTCTCTCTCTCTCTCTCTCTCTCTCTCTCTCTCTCTCTCTCTCTCTCTCTCTCTCTCTCTCTCTCTCTCTCTCTCTCTCTCTCTGCATCGCCCTCTCTTATACTCGCCTAAAAACTCACACACACATATAAACACACACACACACACAGACACACAGACACACACACACACACACACATACACACACACATACGCACACACACACACACACACACACATACACACACACACACAAGCACGCACACACCTTTTTACATTTAGTCAAGTTTTGACTAAATGTTTTAACATAGAGGGGGAATCGAGACGAGGGTCGTGGTGTATGTGTGTGTGTGTGTGTGTGCGTGTGTGTGTGTGTGTGTGTGTAGAGCGATTCAGACTAAACTACTGGACCGATCTTTATGACATTTGACATGAGAGTTCCTGGGAATGATATCCCCGGATGTTTTTTCTTTTTGTCCATAAATGTCTTTGATGACGTCATATCCGGCTTTTTGTAAAAGTTGAGGCAGCTCTGTCACACCTTCATTTTTCAATCAAATTGATTGAAATTTTGGCCAAGCAATCTTCGACGAAAGCCGGACTTCGGTATTGCATTTCAGTACATAGTTGTTATGATATATGCGTGTGGAAGGAGTGTGAAGTTTTATGCATACACCATAACAAAATCCTGTGCTTTGCATTTGGTAAATAAACTGTTTGACTTTGACTTTGACTTTGAAAATTAATTTATGACTTTGGTCATTAAAAATCTGAAAATTGTAAAAAAAAACACATTTATAAAACGATCCAAATTTACGTTCATCTTATTCTTTATCATGTTCTGATTCCAAACACATATAAATATGTTATATTTGGATTAAAAACAAGCTCTGAAAATTAAAAATATAAAAATTATGATCAAAATTAAATTTCCGAAATCGTTTCAAAAACTATTTCTTCTTATTCCTTGTCGGTTCCTGATTCCAAAAACATATAGAAACTAGTGGTACCCGTGCTACGCACTTTGTGTGCTGCGCATGCGATGTCATTTTGTTGGTTATGTGCTTGTGAAAATGTTGTTTGCACCCCTCCCCCCCCCCCCCCCCCCCCGCACATTATCCCGCATATAATGAATTATATTCTCTTGGTGAAAAATAAAATGTTAACCCTTACACCGGTGCAATTCTGTAACACATGTTACATAGCCACTTGTGAATTAACAGAGAGAAAAATAACAAAAAACAGTCATATAGGTTTTCGCATCAATGGGAGGTAATCGGAACTGACCAAAAAGACTGCGCGACCGCACGCGACTATACAAACAAACAAAATAAAATACAGCAGGTATGACGTTTGCATGAATCCATGATTACGTCTACATGAACAACAGTGATAAAAGTGCGCATCTCTTCCCAGCCGTGCAGCGCTTTGAAAGTTGGAAGCATTACAATTTAAACGGGTAAAAAGCCATCGTGAAGATACGAAAAAAAGTATGACGTCTAAAATACTTAATGATTCAAACGCATAGTATAACATATGTAATTGACAACAGAAAATATATACATGGTTCACACACACAATCGAGTGCACACATCCATCCATGCTTATTTAAAGTCATGTACACACACACACACACATACATACATGGCATCAAGCAACACACAATTAAATGACACATATGGAATATGGAAAACGTATAATGGACATGAACATGGCAAGTAATTTACACCGTTACCTACTATAAAATTGATGATATATATATATACCACTCACTTGCTATTCGCCTAAAAGCTTGCGGTGTGCTGTGACACATATAAGAAACCAGAAGAAAAAAGGACTTTACTTTGGCGAAAAGAGCATATGCTGCTTATTTTTGTACATAACTGCTATAACTGTATTTTTTCCGAACACTTACATGTAAAAAACATAGAGATATATCTTACCATTTCACTAAGACAGCCAAAATAACGGTCAAATTAAGGGGAGATCATGATGACGTACATGTCTATGGTTGCACGGGGGAAAATATTTAGTCGCTGGAACCTATAAGGTATAACACATGTTACATAGCCACTGGTGAATTAACAGAGAGAAAAATAACAAAAAAACAGTCATATAGGTTTTCGCATCAATGGGAGGTAATCGGAACTGACCAAAAAGACTGCGCGACCGCACGCGACTATACAAACAAACAAAATAAAATACAGCAGGTATGACGTTTGCATGAATCCATGATTACGTCAACATGAACAACAGTGATAAAAGTGCGCATCTCTTCCCAGCCGTGCAGCGCTTTGAAAGTTGGAAGCATTAAAATTTAAACGGGTAAAAAGCCATCGTGAAGATACGAAAAAAAGTATGACGTCTAAAATACTTAATGATTCAAACGCATAGTATAACATATGTAATTGACAACATTGACAACAGAAAATATATACATGGTTCACACACACAATCGAGTGCACACATCCATCCATGCTTATTTAAAGTCATGTACACACACATACAAACATACATACATACATGGCATCAAGCAACATCAAGCAACACACATATGGAAAACGTATAATGGACATGAACATGGCAACTAATTTACACCGTTACCTACTATAAAATTGATGATATATATATACCACTCACTTGCTATTCGCCTAAAAGCTTGCGGTGTGCTGTGACACATATAAGAAACCAGAAGAAAAAAGGACTTTACTTTGGCGAAAAGAGCATATGCTGCTTATTTTTGTACATAACTGCTATAACTGTATTTTTTCCGAACACTTACATGTAAAAAACATAGAGATATATCTTACCATTTCACTAAGACAGCCAAAATAACGGTCAAATTAAGGGGAGATCATGATGACGTACATGTCTATGGTTGCACGGGGGAAAATATTTAGTCGCTGGAACCTATAAGGTTATACGGCGACTTATCAGGTGATAATGTTTCGAACTATTTAGTAAACAAATCTATGGAATATTTTGGAGTTCCATTAACAGATAAACAGATCTATCTATCTTCTTATTATTTTAGGTTCGTCTGGGGTAGAGAAATAAAACACACAGCTAGGTTCGTCTGAGGTGCGGTCGCGTGTTTAGTCGAACCGAAAGTTGAAGAAGAACCAATCACAGATCTCTTTCGCCGCGATGTCAAAGTTCAGGTCAAAGTTCACTGTTGTCTGCTCAAATTTGCGAGACAAACCTCTTCAAACTTTGTTCGTGGACAAAATTGGAAGTCGGGACCTAGCGGAATCGATTTCCTGGGTCACGTTGGCATAGCAACCGAAGGAGAAGGCACAAATCCGCGCGGTTTGGTCACAGGAATCGAAAAACCACCGAAAACCCTACCAGTATTATATAGTAGATGATATGTTTGGATTAAAAACACGCTCAGAAAGTTAAAACGAAGAGAGGTACAGTAAAGCGTGCTATGAAGCACAGCGCAACCGCTGCCGCGCCAAACAGGCTCGTCACTGTCACTGCCTTTTGCACTAGCGGCGGACTACGTTCAGTTTCATTCTGTGAGTTCCACAGCTTGACTAAATGTAGTAATTTCGCCTTACGCGACTTGTTACATTTAGTCAAGATTTGACTAAATGTTTTAACATAGAGGGGGAATCGAGACGAGGGTCGTGGTGTATGTGTGTGTGTGTGTGCGTGTGTGTGTGTGTGTGTGTGTGTGTGTGTGTGTGTGTGTGTGTGTGTGTGTGTGTGTGTGTGTGTGTGTGTGTGTGTGTGTGTGTGTGTGTGTGTGTGTGTGTGTCTGTCTGTGTGTGTGTGTGTGTGTGTAGAGCGATTCAGACCAAACTACTGGACCGATCTTTATGCAATTTTACATGAGAGTTCCTGGAAATGATATCCCCGGACGCCCGGACGATGGTTTTTTGACTCACATGCTAAGCAAAAGTGAGTCTATGTACTCACCCGAGTCGTCCGTCCGTCCGTCCACCGTCCGTCCGTCCGTCCGTCCGGCCGGCCGGCCGAAAAACTTTAACGTTGGATATTTCTTGGACACTATTCAGTCTATCAGTACCAAATTTGGCAAGATGGTGTATGATGACAAGGCCACAAAAAACATACATAGCATCTTGACCTTGCTTCAACGTCAAGGTCGCAGGGGCCATAAATGTTGTCTAAAAAACAGCTATTTTTCACATTTTTCCTATTTTCTCTGAAGTTTTTGACATTGAATACCTCACCTATATATGATATATAGGGCAAAGTAAGCCCCATCTTTTGATACCAGTTTGGTTTACCTTGCTTCAAGGTCAAGGTCACAGGAGCTCTTCAAAGTTGGATTGTATACTTATTTTGAAGTGACCTTGACCCTGAACTATGGAAGATAACTGTTTCAAACTTAAAAATTATGTGGGGCACATGTTATGCTTTCATCATGAGACACATTTGGTCACATATGATCAAGGTCAAGGTCACTTTGACCCTTATGAAATGTGACCAAAATAAGGTAGTGAACCACTAAAAGTGACCATATCTCATGGTAGAAAGAGCCAATAAGCACCATTGTACTTCCTATGTCTTGAATTAACAGCTTTGTGTTGCATGACCTTTGATGACCTTGACCTTGGGTCAAGGTCACATGTATTTTGGTAGGAAAAATGTGTAAAGCAGTTCTTAGTGTATGATGTTATTGCTAGGTTTAGTTATTTGACCTTGGTCAAGGTCATGTAAAGGTCAAGGTCAAGCATGTGAGTCGTATGGGCTTTGCCCTTCTTGTTTTTTCGATAAATACCTTTGATGACGTCATATCCGCCTATTTGTCAAAGTTGAGGCGGCACTGTCACACCCTCATTTTTCAATCAAATTGATTGCAATTTTGGCCAAGCAATCGTCGACGAAGGCCGGACTTCGGTATTGCATTTCAGCTTGGTGGCTAAAAACTTAATTAATGACTTTGGTCATTACAAATCTAAAAATTGTAAAAAAATAAAAAAATTATAAAACGATCCCAATTTACGTTCATCTTATTCTTCATCATTTTCTGATTCCAAAAACATATAAATATGTTATATTTGGATTAAAAACAAGCTCTGAAAATTAAAAATATAAAAATTATTATCAAAATTAAATTTTCGAAATCAATTTAAATACACTTTCATCTTATTCCTTGTCGGTTCCTGATTCAAAAAACATATAGATGTGATATGTTTGGATTAAAAACACGCTCAGAAAGTTAAAACGAAGAGAGGTACAGAAAATCGTGCTATCCTTCTCAGCGCAACCACTACCCCGCTCTTCTTGTCAATTTCACTGCCTTTGCCACGAGCGGTGGACTGACGATGCTACGAGTATACGGTCTTGCTTAAAAATTGCATTGCGTTCAGTTTCATTCTGTGAGTTCGACAGCTTGACTAAATGTTGTATTTTCGCCTTACGCGACTTGTTTGGTGTTTGTGTCGATTCATTAAAACGTAATGTTATGTCTGATGTATTTGAAGCTAGAGCTGTGACACTGATTACCGACATATATTTTGTTTCAGGTCACAGCGAAACCAGAACAACAGGTACAGCACTACATAAGGGTACATTTACAATAGTTATACAACGACAATCTCAGAAAACAAACTATAATTTGGTGTCAGCCCGTTGCTTTCAAACAATTGTAAGTTTGTGATTCTCTTTTCTTGTTTATTATGACCAAAAGAGAGAAACGTAAGACGTAAGACGTAAGATATTGTATTGATTGAACACACGGTTCATTTCAAGGGGGTGCGGGTGTTGAGGGGGATCATTTGTACAGGTCACACATTTCTAGTCACGCATATTCGAAAAGCTCTCTCTCTATCTCTATCTCACAAACACACACGCACACACCCACACACATATACACACACACACGCGCACACACACTCTTTCTCCATCCTAATCGCATATTCAGGCAACCGTTGTCGTATATATATATATCATAGGGATCCACGAGCCTCTGGCGAGTGGATCCCGATGATATTCCCGCTGGGTCTTGACTGAAATACAAGCCATATACAAAAAAAAAACCACGAGTGTTGTAAGCTGTATATCCCATGCGTACACCAAAGACAACGTGGACCACAACAAAGCACTGTAGTTATCTGTGGTGTGTAAAATAGGTGAGCCAGCGAGGTGTGTTCCTCTTCACTACCCCATGCTAAAGCCACGTCGCTGAAGAAATGAAGTGCATACAAGTGCATCCGTAAATGTGTGTTAAATCTACATTCAGACCACAAGTTTCAAGATAGTAAAGAAAGCACACGCAATGAAAATTGTCATTGAATCAAAGACAGTTTCGATTTAGGTTCTGAGTCCGTCCAAGGTCACAGTGCCAGGCTACGGTCGGCAAACCCGGTTTGGTTAACTCGGATCCCAATTCTAGTTACATTTTTGTGTTGGAGTGTAGAATTACGAAAATAAACTAACATTTTACTGAATAACTTTCTTTAGATTTAACCAGTCATTTCATGTACGTGAAATATAATTTTATCTCTGAGTTATTTTTTCGATTGTGCTTGCGTTAATCAACCCATACTGGTAGCGTTAATTCTGTCTAAAACGGTGTAATAGCCGCTCCTTGAAACTGCGTGTTGAATACCGTTTGGACTGATTTTACCCTATCAGGATGAAATACACGTTTGCTGAGCTCTTGGATACTTTCATATAACCATGAACTTACGTCAGTGTAAAGCAAAACAGTTCGACATGTTCGAAAAATGGATGAAACAGCCTGTGCTGGATGACGAAGCGAACCGGCCAGCGAAAAAGGTACACTCGTAACACTGACGCAGTGCATCTTTGCTTGTTGAACATACAGAGAGACACGAACACACACAGACACCCACCCGTACGCAAACACACACAGACACACGCGCATGCGCGCGAGTGAATTGCTTAGGTTGTATGTCAAATTAAAAAGATCTGAAACAACTTATTTGATTTTGAGCATACATCATGTGTTTACATTTTTAACTTTGCAGAAGTTTAGTCTCAGTGTTCTGGCTGCAGATCTAAAGTCTAATCAAGCTTCAAGGTAATCCGGTCAGTGATAAGCTTAATAGGGTTTTTCCCCTTTGCCTTTGGGTAACAACGACAGTGCCCGTGCCATTGAAGGCTCGGAAATAGCTTGCACACACCACAGGCGGAAGGTATCGTCCACTGGACGACTACTATCACAGAAAGACTACAAGGTACGTCACTCACCTTCGAGTCTTCTGTGTTCTTGGAGTCGCTTCCTGGGGGAAAATATTGTTCAAGACGGTTTGCCTCTTCCTACAATCTGTGTAAGGTCAAATAAATACAGTTGAATGATTGTTTGAACTATATGCACCTTTAGTTTTCAGCTTCCGTTCGCTGCAGGTTGTTTTTAACCATCATTTGGACGAATCTTCGTTTACGAGCCGCTAATATCCACCTTGCGTCAAATCATGCATCCGGCACCGAATATGCATACCACCGCTCATTGGTCTGAAACATATGTAAATATTGTGCAGCAAAGGGAAGCGTTTTAGACCAATGAGCGGTGGTATGCATATTCGGTGTATTTATTTGACCTTACACAGATTGTGGGAAGAGGCAAACCGTCTTGAACAATATTTTTCCCCAGGAAGCGACTCCAAGAACACAGAAGACTCGAAGGTGAGTGACGTACCTTGTAGTCTTTCTGTGATATTAGTAGTCCAGTGGACGATACCTTCCGCCTGTGCACACACACACCTTTTGGGAGGTTGGGGAATCTGTGTTGAATAATGGTAAGCTTACGCTGTCTGCTGTTGATTGTAGCTGTGGAGCTTGCTTGTGTGGCAGGGCCGGATCTGGGGGGGGGGGGGGGTTCCTGGGGTCCGGAACACACCCCCCCCCCCCCCTCTGGCCATCCGATGTACCTCTCAGAGAAAAGAAAAAACATGTGGATTTTTTTTAGCTCTTCCCCCAACTCCCATTGGTAAACAAGTGCACTAGGTAGAGGAATATCATTCACCATCCATTTGGCAGTTGCCTCACTGAAGTATAATGTCATTGTTCACCATACAACATCTCTTATATCACTTCTCCTTTGCATTCCAGATGTTGTAATCATTGCTTGTTTGCTTGAATTTAGTATTCAAAGTAAAGAGTCCTGTCAGACTTATTTACCAGGCATATATGTCTTTGGGATTATTCCACTGAACCACTATGGTAAATTAATATCTGAAGTATGTTGTTACTGTTGAAAATGTGTAATTTTGATTCCCAGTTGCAAGGAAAGACCAAACAATGACCTCACAAATGCAACATTTTCTCGGCTTATGGGAGGCTTTGCCCAGACCCCCCAGCGGGGCGTTGCCCCTGCACCCCACCGGTGCCTCGGCGGCCCCTGGACCCCTACCTTCAGTTGGACCCCCCCCCCCCCCCCCCCCTCAAACGAACTTGGTCATGCCCTGTGTGGGAAAGATATTGATGTTGATGCTGTATAGTTGGATAGTGGGCCTTTTAAAGAAAAAAGGAATGGAAGTGCTTGCTGCAGACGTCTTGAGTTCTGCACTGAGGTTGTTGCTATTGATGGGTGAATCATGATTGAATGTTTGCACCATGTTGTTTGTTTACATAGTTCAATCATTGTTTAATTGAGTGTCGCTGCATTTACCGAAGGTTGCAAGGTTAGAATAAGTGCTGTTGACATTTGTGTGAGTGCGTTTTAACTGCAGACTCTGCTCGCTACACAAGGAAAGCTTATTTACCTTGTAATTGCTCTAGGTTTGTCTGTCGATCATCGTGCTTCTGTTCAAACTGAACTGTGAGTGTCGCCGGTAAGGTTAGATGAAACTGTGCTTGGAGAACTCGACCCGCTGTGCAGTTAAGAGTTGTATCCACTTCATTTTCAGTCGTGCATAGTGTTTAATTGATTCACTTTGTGTCAGTGCAACGTGCCATTTAATTTTTGTTTTGTTAGATCAGCTGTGCATTTTTAGATCAGCGGTGCAGTGTTCGTGGAAGGGAGGTTACTCTAGCTTCACCTCAAATGAACAGCGAGGTTCGTTTGCTGTCACTATCAGTTGATTCTTCGCTTTTGTTCTTTTTTGACTCGACCTGCACCCAAAGTGTAAAGATAAACGCTTTGTTTACTGAATCGCATACCACAGATACGTATCATGGTTTTGTCCTCTGTGAATGTTGTGTTTTCTTTTGTTTAGCCATGTGAGCAATGCTCTTCATCAATCCACTGAAACATGTTCGGTGCAGTGTCAAGGGTAGGCAGAAGTATAGTTCCTCGGCCAAACCGGAATCGGAACTATGATATATTTTTTTGAGCCCATTATGTATTTATTGAGGCCGAAAAATGCAACATAATATACCCATAGTGGTATTACAGAGACAAAGAAGCAGCTCCCCAGCCAGCAAAATTTTGCGCAGCGAATGCGTGTCGCAGTCGCCAAACTCTGCGTAACAACTGCACTGGACGCATGCGTAACGCGCGCGATTTTGCAAAGCGAAATACATGCGTGACACACTCGTTTTCCCTCAGATTACGCAGACCATACGCACCTCCAGCGCACGCTTATTTGACACCAAGACAAATTCGCACTCTCCACGCAGACGTCACGATTGCTTTACGCATTCTCACGCTATTAACGCGCTCTCCACGCAGACGACACGATTGCTTTACGCATTTAACGCGCTCTTGACGCAGATGTCCTGATAATCTTACGCACTCTCCACGCAGATGTCACGAATTATTGACGCATTCTCAGGCATTACGCGCTTTTTACGCTCTCTTCACGCAGATGTCACAATTGCTGTACGCATTCTCACGCATTTGACGCACTCTCCACGCAGATGTCACAATTGCTTTACGCATTCTCACGCATTTGACGCACTCTCCACGCAGATGTCACGATTGACCTACACAATTTTACGCAGACCACACAACCGCTTTACGCACTCACAAACAAATAATGGGCAGTGCACAACATTGTATTGATCCAGAAAGACAAAGGTCAAGCGTGCAGGTTCGATAACAGAGATGATCATAATTATGTACAAGTTCTAAAACAAAAATGCAGTCAAATAAATTGATTAAAACAAAGGAGAGATTTGAATCTCGCTTATTGCCATTGTGACTTCCAGGTTTTAATTTCACTGCATTTTGACATACCAGCAGCACGGAAACAAAAATGATCAAAATACTATTCAAAGCAGAATTCAAATTGGCAGAACAAAGAATAAATAGAACAAAACCCTGATAGTCATCATCGATACGCCGTAGTACATGCAGTGAAGAATCCAGTATAACTTATAAGAGAGAATTTTGATGTACACTCGTCACTATATCACATTGATGTAAACAAATAAATAATTGGCACAGCCTAGGCATAGGCAGCAGTGAGTTGTATCAACATGTTTGAATACAGAACAGCAACAAAAAGAGAAAAAAAGTTCTACAAGCCAGCTAATAGTTGAACTTCAGATTACTAATGATATCACAAACAAACACTTAGTTAATGCCCATTCTCCAGGGATCGAAATCCAGTCAATGTACACCAAACTAGGATAACACATACATTTAGAATCTATCACGACTGCATAAAACATTGGTATGCAATTCACAAAGCAAGGAACTTGAAACATGAACATTGACATTAAACATACATATGTGCCGCACACACATTTCGGACAAGGCAGCTGAACGAAATTCAGATGTGGATGGAGCACAAAATAATTAGATGGGGCGGCGTGAAAGCATACTGGGACAAGGAACAAGCAAGAGAAAGAGGATAAGAAGATAAAAGGAAGAACAAACCGAGAATAAGAAAGAAAAAAACAAAATAAGAGAAGGAGAGAGAAAAAAAAAAGGAAAAAAAAAAAAGGAAAAAAAAGGGAGACAATCATATGAATGTGTAAAGAAATTAAAAAAATTACTTTTAAAAAGGAGACATTTCAGGTTTTGATTTGAAGTGTGTTAACATATTCACATATACCAGTAACTTTGCATGGAAAAAAAAAGTTCACAATGATTTGAAGCAAATTCAAATGCCAGAGAAAAAACAGAACAAAACCCTGATGTCATCATTGATAATCAGTGGTACGTTCAGTGAAGAAAAAACAATTGACACAACCTAGACATGGGCAGCAGTGAGTTATCAAGTTTCACTACACAAAAGTAACAACTACAATAATGAAACAAAAGGTAAAATGCCAGCTAATAGTCAAAATTCAGAACAATGATATCAAAAAGAAACACTTATTCAATGCCCCTTCTCCACTGATATGTATAAGCACACCAACATGACATAAACTCATAAATTTAAAAAAAAACCATGACATAAAACTCATAAATAAAAAAAACTTATCAGACTGCGTAAAACATAGGTTTGCCATCTCAAAATGGATGTAAAACACGCAGCTTACTCACAAAATTATAGACAAGTCTCCAGCGGCCAGCTGCTCAGCAAACAAAATAAGGTGGCGAGGATCAATATAATTGAAATGCATTTTTTTTGCTGTTTCGGAGAGAACTTTGCTTCATTTACCTTACACTGCCTGCATTCAAGGGCTAAATTTTTATCAGGTGCACCAAGACTTACATCTATAGAAATCCAATCATAACGGTTTTAACAGCAAAAAAAAAAAAAAGTATATTTCTAGTCTCGCTTTTAAATTCTCAACTCAACTCCAAAAAATAATAAAGAACAACAAAAACCCGCATCATGCATTGTCTCCTTCAAGCTGCCTAGGTTGTTTGCGTTCGACTCCCATAAATGACAAGGAATTGTTAAAACCTTTTCTTTCTATTCGTTCACTTTTTGTTTTCTTCTTTTCTGAACTCTTTATACTTGTATTTTATTCATTTTAATTTAGCCTGAAGGTTTGAGTCGTGTATTAAAAATCGAATATAGTGTGTAAGTGCCCTTGAACAGCTTTTCCAGAATCATGTATTCTATATTTTTAGTATGGGATACCCACAAGAAAAGTTCAAATGCATCCATGCGTCTCCACTGATCGTAATGGTAGTTGAGCACTTCCAGTTTAGTCTTCTGTCGTTCTGACACAACCTAAAAGGGTACATCATGTCTGAACATCATCTGTAGAAGAGTGTGAAGTTTAAAGCTTAGCTTAAATAATGTCCAACAAAACCCCAGACTCTTCTGTACATTACCCATCAGCCACACAGACCTGAACTGTGAAATACAATTACTCACTAGCAATTTCTCAGGCGAGTCAAATCTTACATTCATCAAATTTTTGCAACTAGCATTGTAAATAAGCCTACAGAGATTACAAAGTTCAATTACTGCAAACCAAATCATGAAGGCTCTTCCATGGCCTGTTGTCTCTTTCTTTTATCACAGGCTTCCAAAAACCAGTCTTGAACGGCCGTCTTCAAGGTCTTGACCTGTGGCACCCGTACAGCTTCACGGAACAGCCTCTGCATGACAAAACAAAAAATAACATGAACTTAGATCATCAAACAACTATCACTGATTTGAGAAAAGTCTCAAGTTTATTTCCTGACGCCTGTAAACTTGCTAAAAATCATACAGACACACAAACTTGCATACACACCATACGCTTTTACAACACACCAACTATACTTGAGTTAGGAAATTACAACACATTGTAATCCTTGTAGAAGAGAAGTAAAAAAAAATACCTACCCTAATATTTGTTTTAACCCTTTCGCTGCCAATCAAAACTTGGGTATGTGCATTCCTGACTGCCAGGGAATATTGGAGTTTGGGGTGTAATAATTCACAAAAAAATCTAGCTTCAAACTGGCAGTAGGTAGGTAAGTAAAACCTATGTTGTTTTTAAAGGAAATTGAACCAAGAATCTGTTTTTAGTGTCTAATCATGGAAATGATAATTAGTTTGGCTTATAATGATGTTTAAATATGAACTTTTGAAAAATCAGCCCGGCGCATCTTCCGGTGCCTGTGGATCAAACACAGGTGGCTGTTTTGCTCGCTCCAAGAAAGGATTATAATCACTGTCATCTACCTGTTTCCAACGAATTGTCCGAAAGAAGATCTCCCCCTTCCCCTGTCAGTATCCATAATCATTTGCACCGCCTGTAGCGTCAGTCCGGCTTTGTTTTTCCCTACTAGGGCCCGGTCGACAGTCACCGTTAGCCATTTTGACGAGTCGAGATTTCTCTCCCATACCCTGTCGACAAGGCCGAAAATAGCCTTCAAACGCAAAACCGCGTCACCATTTATGTTTATTCATGAGAATGAGGTATCCTACCAAGCCATTGGCTGCTATTTGTGTGTCAGCAGTGACGTAGCATTTCTGGAAAATCCCGGAACGGAGAAGACGGGTTTACCCGTCCTAAGGCGCTGCGGCTGCACAAGCGCATGACTGGTATACCCGTCATAAGGCAGTCAAGTGGTTAAAGTTACCTTTACTATGACTTTTTCTTTGGGGGCCTTCGGAAATTCATAATACATGTACTGTGACGTGCAGACGCATATGTGACGACATCATACCGTTTGCTAACATCCTTATTTCGTATGTAGTCGAAAATCCATGACACTGACAAATGAGCTCAGGAACTTGGCTTCTAGCAATTTAATGTTAAGCGTAAAAGCTTTGACAACTATCATTCACATGTGAAACATGGCAAATTTAAAATTGATTCCAAAGAACAAAATTTGAGACAGAAATAACTTGTTGTTTTGTAGACATGGATTTTATCTTCTTCCTAAAAGGACCAGGATGATTTTACAAATTATGAAAAACAACTCACTGTCGATGGCTTTTAGTCGCAGCGTACACCATGGTCTCTTTCCCTGCCCTCCCCCAGAGCCCCCTGTCAGCAACCGTGTAGCCTATGGAACACCTTCGTCATCACAGCATCAGTAGTCGTCTTTAGTTCATGTCCACCAACCACACCGAGCTCATGGTCATGGATCTGAAACAAACAAAACAAGCCAACTGAATTCCAAAAATCAAATATTCAGACAGCTCTTCTTCACATACAAACAATTCAATCTGGAAGCATCATACTGTCACCGGGAACAAAAAATCAATAATCGCACTTGCTTTAAAAAAAAAAGTTTTCAGAAGAGCAAATGGTGATTGAGTGTAGCATTGTCATAAAATGTAATCACACACCTCAGGTGACCTGCATCAATCATTCAATACTATCTCACAAATCTTCATTTGGAAAGCACAAACATAGTTAGAAGAGAGCGTCAACCGTGATACTATTCAGTGTGGACAATTTTTTTCTGACCCATAATCCGATGCCTACACAAAGTGAGAATCAGAACTCACAAGAAGGCACTGTTGCATGTTTGTGATTATTTGCTTGAGTGTAGCACTTGCAATTTTGAACTTGAGGAAACAGCGTAGCAATTTCTGTTACATCCCTGAAAACCTAGCAGATGGCAGCTCTGGCCACAGAGCAATATTTGCATTATTTCTCACAGATGCAATGATCACAGAAAACAAAGTGGTGCATGCATTTTCCGCACCCCACATGAGAAAAAGAGGCCCATCATTGTGCGTACCCATAAGCATAGTTTTATCATCAAAATGTGTTGGTTAAATTCACAAATGTGACCAATACGCATAAACCTTGCATGAATTCCCAGGATAATGGGAAACTGGTCATGACTGAGAACTGATGAACAGTTAAGATACACCCGTGAACTGTGATGACATCTGGCATCCTCCAAAAAGCACACACGCAAGGTAACATTTAAAGCCTAACAATAACATGTCACTCTCACAAGATCTTGCTACAGTTATCTGGGGAAAATAGCACAGGCATGACTGGTCTGCTTCAACAATAGCATTCAAAGCCACCTACCAGTGATCACTCCTTCGACAGATCCATCATGTGCCTTCAACATCTTCCACACTCAACAGTAAAAAGATGACTCCATCGAACAGTAGCACAGGCTCTGGCTCCACCATGATTCTTTGGCGACCAATTACTAAATTAGTCGCATCAGGTCCATCTGCTCCTGTAGAACCTTCTCCAGCAGCAAGAACTGATGTTTATCTTGCCGCTCTGCTCTGCTCGTAGTCTTGTGTCCGCTGAATGGAAGAAAAGAAGAACAAAAAGTCATTTACATGAAGCAATACATATTTTAGACAATCTGTCGGCCTGAAAAGAAACCATCAGCACTAAAAAACAATCTGAGCAAATGTTCAAAGTAAACGTGACATCTCTATATTTTTGAATTCAGGAGAAGATGAGGAATATATATATTGCAATCAATTTTTAAAGGGGCATACAGAGTGGCATTTGATGGGGTAAAAAGATGTAGGGACTCAGCAGTTGGAGATGAAAATTTTTGTGTGTATTTTATTTACTTCAAGCAGATTTTTTTTTTTTTTAGACAAAAGAACAAACACACACTAAAAATTTAAATATAAAAATAAAATCGACCAACCGCCCCCACCCGATTTTTTTTCCCTTTGCTGGAAACAATACATTTGTTTCACTAAAACAGTAAAAGAGATCAGCTGAATTTGTTTGACACATCTGGTTATAACTAAAAGAATAAAACACAAAATAAGCCAAAGTCACAGAACAAAAAGACGCTGTCAGTGTCACTATCAATGACTCTGAATGAGACACTCATTGAGCACTATCGAGCCATACCTGTTCATCTTCACCTTGCCGGGACGGAACGACAGTCTGCGTTACTGGCATCGGTGGCGGTGTTAAGGTCACTGTCCATCTCAGCTTTCTTCACCTTCAGTTCAAACAAGCAGTGAGCACCGTCATACTCAAGTCAAAGCTTTCTGAAAAAATAAATACTTGGAAGTTAAATAGGATCACATTGATTCCCAAACCTAACAGTAACAGTAACACGCAAACATCAAAACTGGAATATTAATTATTAAATATAAGCATCTCAATTTCACTAAATTAGTATATTTATTTTCTCTGTGATGTATTTTTTATTTTTATTTCAAAAAAATCTGTTTTTCAACTTTATCACTGCACACGCTGACACAGCCTCTGCCTGCCTCTCTAGTCTATGCATGCCTCGGGAACAAGGGTAATTTTTCTCTTTTCCGAGACTCAGACACAGAATATTCCACTATGACTATGAGTCTATGTCAGTATGCGGAACTGAAAGTTGAACATCTGTGGAAAAATAAAAAGATACAAATAAAAAAACACACAGATATATGAAGAGCCTATTAGTATTACTACTAAAGCTCCTGACAACTGCTGCCGCAATGACTCGACCAGATTAGGAACCAACCAAAGTTCACCAAGAAACAGACAATGAGACATAAAATGATAAACGAAAATTCAGTTTTTATGGTGCCGTGAGCGACCCGCGAATCGGGATTCGGATGGTATTTTCACTCTTCCACAACTCCTTAAAAACAAACCACTGCATCAATCAACTTTATGTTTTTGGAAAAGTTAGTTCATTCATCCATCTTTCAGACAAAACAAACATGAATGAATAGAACAGTGTTCTTCTAGGCGAAAAAAAAATCGAAAGTGTGAGAAATTCTCTCTGCCATCAAACTCGGAAGCCGAAGCCGCGAGCTATCAAAAATTCAAATTCCCAAATCTTTCCTTCAGTTGATCAACTTACCTATTCTTGAAAGAAGTCAATCTTCATTTCAGAGAGAAGGATAAGATTACCTTGCATCCAATAAGCAAGTCAAAAATACAAGTCAATATGAAGAAAAAGCAAAAAAACGCCGATACAATGTGGATTTGACAGACTTCTTGCCAACAGGAAGTTGGAGATTGTCTGACAGACAAGGGAAATAACTTCAATAAATTGCTCTTTTCAGTCAAGGTAACTGTCTCCCCTGAAATTGAACTTTCATAGAGATTTTCTTCCAAAGCAAAATAAAATAAAATGAAAATATGCTGAGAACAAATTTTATGTAACCATTAACATCAGCCTTTATTTTGAGTAGATAATTAGTTTCAAAGTTACTTTAGTTTACATTTTTTTGTTTAATCTGAATTTTTTAAATGTTTTTATCGTTTTGTTATGGGTGTTCATATAGATTTCAGTTATCTTTTCTGTTCATATAATATTTTTATTATGCTTTGCCTAGATTTTTCCACGACATTATTTTGTGGAAAGCTGATTCCTACAACAATACCAAATCCCCATTACAATAATATTACATGCTAAAACAATTATAATGATAATACAAATTAAAATAATCATATTTATTTTAAGATAAAAATAAATCAGGATAACAATTAAGCAAATACATGTTGGTAATAACAAAATGATTAAATAAAAATTAAATGAGAAAACCATTACATAAAATAAAAATATTTTTATTAAACTTTTAAATGCATTTTTTTTTAACCAAAACTGTCTTAAGATAAACTGAAAAATAACGGATTGAAAGTTTTTATGCAATTTTTTTTCTAAAAAAAAAAAAAAAGAAGTTTTTGAAGAAGAATAACTATTCATAACCAAAATTTAAAAGTAAATATTTTTTAATAACATAAAATATAATAAATTATTTCATGAAGTAAATGCATAAACCCACGGTATAAAATTAGGAAAAACAAAAATTGCAATCACCTTTTCATTGAATCCATGCGTGCTAAACACTGCGTGGTGAAGTCGTTTCGAATGCGACAATCTGCGTAAAAGTTGGCGAAAAGTAACGTGCGCGAAGCGAAGGTGTCACGAGGCCGCACGCATCCCCGCATGAAAAACGCAGAAATAACGCATGCGTCACGCAGAATCATGCTGGCTGGGTCATGATATCCCATGAGCTGAGAGAGAGAGAGAGAGAGAGAGAGAGAGAGAGAGAGAGAGAGAGAGAGAGAGAGAGAGAGAGAGAGAGAGAGAGAGAGAGATATTGTGATTCATTAAGGTTTACCTATGTGGTTAGCTAGTTTAAATGTAGGATTAGACAATTGCTCTCTCTCTCTCTCTCTCTCTCTCTCTCTCTCTCTCTCTCTCTCTCTCTCTCTCTCCCTCTCTCCTTCTCTCGCTCGTTATCTCTCTCTCTCTCCCTCTCTCTTTCTCTCGCTCGTTATCTCTCTTTCTCTCATTCTCTCTCTTTATTCCACTCTCTCTCTCTCTCTCTCTCTTTCTTTCTCTCATTCTCTCTTTATTTCAATCTCTCTCTCTCTCCCTCTCTCTCTCTCTCTCTTTCTTTCTCTCATTCTCTCTCTTTATTTCAATCTCTCTCTCTTTCTCTCTCTCTCTCTCTCTCTCTCTCTCTCTCTCTCTCTCTCTCTCTCTCTCTCTCTCTCCCCGTCATCTGCGCATACATTTCCCAGTGACGTATGTTCTAGGATCACCCAGCACAGGCCTTTCAATCGCTGCTGCAGTGCTCACATTTTTTATCGGTGTTGCTGTCGGAGCCGTGTTGCGAAGGAAATCAAAAGGTAGGCAGCAAAACATTGCATCAAACACTACATCCTGTTGTGTGACAAAGGACCCATTTTCGTTCTAGTCCTGCGTTTATGGCAGCCATTTCCATATGAATATTCAAGCTCACCTTTCCAGATCTTCCAAGTAAACGATTCAGCTCAACGTATAGTGTGTGCGTGTGCGTGTGTGTGTGTGTGTGTGTGAATGTGAATGTGCGTGCGGAGTACGCTAAGTGTGTGCGTGTACAAGTGCGCGCGTGAGTCTCTCCTGTCCCCGAACTCTTTTTTTTTTGTCAACAAACTTTTTCATATATACCGTACTGTCGGGACTATAAGGCGCGCGCTTCGTTATATAGGGCGCAACCCCCACTTTTGAGGTAAAATTGAGAAAAAAACATCACATTAGGCGCTTCCGGTCTATAAGCCGCACATCAAAGGAAGAATACAGAGTGGAAATATTTGTGCTCTGTGTGTGCCGCGAGATCAAAGGCAGGTCCATTGTGATAGCTGGGTGGCCTTGTTGACAGACAGGACCTTCTTCCCCGGGGTCAATGACCGAGTTTTATCTATGGGGGGCGGTCTTTTTGATGTCTTGAGAGGAAACTTGGCCAGGGTAGTACTAGTGGCTGAAACATTCATTATCAAAAGTTGTTTGACTGGTACTCAGGCGGTCTCTTTGATGTCTGAGATGAAACTTGGCCAGGGATTTCTATTTTAACAACACATAGGGCGTTTCGGTTCAATAAGCCGCAGGGGTCAAGATTGAAACAAAAAGTTGCGCCTTATAGTCCGTATAATATGGTAGTGTCTTGCCGTTGTCCAAACTAAGCTTTAATGTTTTATGTTTTGCGCATGACACTATCAGGTGCCCAAGGCAACACTCCAGCCAATCTCTCGACTGTGGGTTTCGACGCGCCTCAAGACAACAACGGTGTGCCACCCTCAGCGTTCAGTGTTGGTTCCACTGCTTCAACTTCTTCTCCGCCCACCGAAGGCAGCAAAGCCAGCAAAGCTAGAAAAGTCAGCAAAGCCAGCGAAGCCAGCGATACGTCAGAATAGAGCGGGACATCTGACAACTAATGACAATGATAATTGATAAACCCACTTTAATTACAAAATCAAACAACCAAGAAAGCTTACATTTTTGGAACCTTTACTTCAGGACATGACAACATGTTTGCAAGACAACATTTTATTGTCAAAAAAGAAATACATACAAGCACAACAACATCTAGACCCCTACCAGTCCCTACCAGTGTTCATACAAGCACAACAACATCTAAACCCCTACCAGTTTTCATACAAGCACAGCAACATCTAGACCCCTACCAGTCCCTACCAGTGTTCATACAAGCACAACAACATCTAAACCCCTACCAGTTTTCATACAAGCACAGCAACATCTAGACCCCTTCCAGTTTGCATACACGTACAGCATATAGACCACCTACCAGTTTTCATACAAGCACAGCAACATCTAGACCCCTACCAGTTTTCATACACGTACAGCATATAGATCACCTACCAGTGTTCATACACGCACAGCAACATCTAGACCCCTTCCAGTTTTCATACACGTACAGCATATAGATCACCTACCAGTTTTCATACAAGCACAGCAACATCTAGACCCCTTCCAGTTTTCATACACGTACAGCATATAGATCACCTACCAGTTTTCATACACGCACAGCAACATCTAGACCCCTTCCAGTTTTCATACACGTACAGCATATAGATCACCTACCAGTGTTCATACAAGCACAGCAACATCTAGACCCCTTCCAGTTTGCATACACGTACAGCATATAGATCACCTACCAGTGTTCATACACGCACAGCAACATCTAGACCACCTACCAGTTTTCATACACGTACAGCATATAGATCACCTACCAGTGTTCATACACGCACAGCAACATCTAGACCCCTACCAGTTTTCATACAAGCACAGCAACATCTAGACCCCTATCAGTTTTCATACAAGCACAGCAACATCTAGACCCCTACCAGTTTCATACAAGCACAGCAACATCTAGACCCCTATCAGTTTTCATACAAGCACAGCAACATCTAGACCCCTACCAGTTTTCATACAAGCACAGCAACATCTAGACCCCTACCAGTTTTCATACAAGCACAGCAACATCTAGACCCCTTCCAGTTTTCACACAAGCACAGCAACATCCAGACCACCTACCAGTGTTCATACAAGCACAGCAACATCCAGACCACCTACCAGTGTTCATACAAGCACAGTAACATCTAGACCACCTACCAGTGTTCATACAAGCACAGCAACATCCAGACCACCTACCAGTTTTTATACAAGCACAGCAACATCCAGACCACCTACCAGTTTTTATACAAGCACAGCAACATCTAGACCCCTTCCAGTTTTTATACAAGCACAGCAACATCCAGACCACCTACCAGTTTTTATACAAGCACAGCAACATCCAGACCACCTACCAGTTTTTATACAAGCACAGCAACATCCAGACCACCTACCAGTGTTCATACAAGCACAGCAACATCCAGACCACCTACCAGTTTTTATACAAGCACAGCAACATCTAGACCACCTACCAGTTTTTATACAAGCACAGCAACATCTAGACCCCTTCCAGTTTTCATACAAGCACAGCAACATCCAGACCACCTACCAGTGTTCATACAAGCACAGCAACATCCAGACCACCTACCAGTTTTTATACAAGCACAGCAACATCTAGACCACCTACCAGTGTTCATACAAGCACAGCAACATCTAGACCACCTACCAGTGTTCATACAAGCACAGTAACATCAAGACTCCTGCCAGTTTTCATACAAGCACAGCAACATCCAGACCACCTACCAGTTTTTATACAAGCACAGCAACATCTAGACCACCTACCAGTGTTCACACAAGCACAGTAACATCAAGACTCCTACCAGTTTTCATACAAGCACAGCAACATCTAGACCACCTACCAGTGTTCATACAAGCACAGCAACATCCAGACCACCTACCAGTGTTCATACAAGCACAGCAACATCTAGACCCCTACCAGTTTTCATACAAGCACAGCAACATCCAGACCACCTACCAGTTTTTATACAAGCACAGCAACATCTAGACCACCTACCAGTGTTCATACAAGCACAGCAACATCCAGACCACCTACCAGTGTTCATACAAGCACAGCAACATCCAGACCACCTACCAGTGTTCATACAAGCACAGCAACATCCAGACCACCTACCAGTGTTCATACAAGCACAGCAACATCTAGACCACCTACCAGTGTTCATACAAGCACAGCAACATCCAGACCACCTACCAGTGTTCATACACGCACAGTAACATCAAGACTCCTACCAGTTTTCATACAAGCACAGCAACATCTAGACCCCTACCAGTTTTCATACAAGCACAGCAACATCCAGACCACCTACCAGTTTTTATACAAGCACAGCAACATCTAGACCACCTACCAGTGTTCATACACGCACAGTAACATCCAGACCCCTACCAGTTTTCATACAAGCACAGCAACATCTAGACCACCTACCAGTTTTCATACAAGCACAGCAACATCCAGACCACCTACCAGTGTTCATACACGCACAGTAACATCAAGACTCCTACCAGTTTTCATACAAGCACAGCAACATCTAGACCACCTACCAGTGTTCATACAAGCACAGCAACATCTAGACCACCTACCAGTGTTCATACAAGCACAGCAACATCCAGACCACCTACCAGTGTTAATACAAGCACAGCAACATCCAGACCACCTACCAGTGTTCATACAAGCACAGCAACATCCAGACCACCTACCAG
Organism: Littorina saxatilis; assembly: GCF_037325665.1. Taxonomy (NCBI): domain Eukaryota; kingdom Metazoa; phylum Mollusca; class Gastropoda; order Littorinimorpha; family Littorinidae; genus Littorina; species Littorina saxatilis. The sequence goes on from NC_090252.1 coordinate 57,253,368, forward strand.
TGTTCATACACGCACAGTAACATCCAGACCACCTACCAGTGTTCATACACGCACAGTAACATCCAGACCACCTACCAGTGTTCATACAAGCACAGCAACATCCAGACCACCTACCAGTGTTCATACACGCACAGTAACATCCAGACCACCTACCAGTGTTCATACAAGCACAGCAACATCCAGACCACCTACCAGTGTTCATACAAGCACAGCAACATCCAGACCACCTACCAGTGTTCATACACGCACAGTAACATCCAGACCACCTACCAGTGTTCATACAAGCACAGCAACATCCAGACCACCTACCAGTGTTCATACAAGCACAGCAACATCCAGACCACCTACCAGTGTTCATACACGCACAGTAACATCCAGACCACCTACCAGTGTTCATACAAGCACAGCAACATCCAGACCACCTACCAGTGTTCATACAAGCACAGCAACATCCAGACCACCTACCAGTGTTCATACACGCACAGTAACATCAAGACTCCTACCAGTTTTCATACAAGCACAGCAACATCTAGACCCCTACCAGTTTTCATACAAGCACAGCAACATCTAGACCCCTTTTCAGTTTACATACACGTACAACATATAGACCACCTACCAGTTTTCATACAAGCACAGCAACATCTAGACCCCTATCAGATTGCATACACGCACAACAGAGGTACCGAAGGCGCAACACATATACCTGTGAATCATGCAAACACGCACTTGAAAAACCCTAGTTTGGATTGTACACATTGATTTTTCTTTCGCATTTAACAAAATACAACCTCCCCTTCTGGCTCGTAAGCTCCTGGGGTGTGTGTTCGTGTGTGTGTGTGTGTTTGTTTTTACATATTTTGGTGAGGGGGACAAATTTCACGCATGGTTCGAAGAAAATCACCAACAACTTGATGTAACCATGTCATTGTTGCAAGAACTTAGTTGTTTTCCAGGCTGTGTCTTACACGTCTTAAGGTTGCTGACCATGTTGTGACAATAGCTCTGAAGGTGCTTTTTCCCAGTAAGTCCTCACACAATCCACATAAACGTTTTGATGGTTAAGCCCTTATTGGCAAGTACTTAATTGTCGCTAGGCACTGAATTCTGCCCATTTTCCCAGGTAGCGGCGACACAAATTATTTGCTGATGACATGAAGGCTATTATAACGATTTAACATGATACTGTGTGTATGCTACCTTGTACTTGGCAGGTGCAAATGTGTGTCCAATTTCAAAACACTCCCTAACCTCTTTCAAATGCAGATCACAAACCTTTGAGACAATCCTCGCATACGTTTCTTGGCACAGTTGTTGATATCAAGTTGATTATAACTTTACTGTAAACTCCGATTTATTTTATTCATAAAAAATGCCAGTCCAGAATGTGTTGTCTTCACAGGTTCTTCTTCTTCTTCTTCTTCTTCTTCTTCTTCTTCTTCTTTTTCTTCGTTCATGGACTGGCACTCCCACGTTCACTCATGTTTTTGCATGCGTGAGTTTGTACACGTGTATGACCGTTTTAACCCCGACATTCAAGCAGCATACGCCGATTTCGGGGAAAGCATGCTGGGTATGTTCGTGTTTCTATAACCCACCGAACTCTGACATGGATTACAGGATCTTTTCCATGCGCTCCTACTTTAGTAGTTCACATACAAGTGTTGGGTCTTTTTGAAAGACAAACAAGTCGCGAAAGGCGAAATTACTACATTTAGTCAAGCTGTGGAATTCACAGAATGAAACTGAACGCACTGCATTTTGTCACAATGACCGTAGTCCGTAGAATGCAGTGAAATTGACGAGCCTGTTTAGCGCGGTGGCGGTTGCGCTGTGCTGCATATCACGCTTTTCTGTACATCTCTTCTTTATAACTTTCTGAGCGTGTTTTTAATCCAAACATATCATAATTATGTTTTTGGAATCATGAACCGACAAGAAATAAGACACAATTGTTTTTAAATCGATTTCGAAAATTTTATTTTAATCATAATTTGTATATTTTTAATTTTCAGAGCTTGTTTTTAATCCAAATATAACATAATTATATGTTTTGGAAATCAGAAAATGATGAAGAATAAGGTGAACGTAATTTTGGAGACAACTGGAGAGATTGGCCCAGGATCGGAGTGCCTGGTGAGCTCTTGTTGGCGGCCTATGCCCCGGACGGGGTCAAAGGCATACATGATGAAAATGATGATGAAATTTTGGATCGTTTTATACAAACATAATTTTAATTACAATTTTCAGATTTTTAATGACCAAAGTCATCAATTAATTTGTAAGCCTCCAAGCTGGAATTCAATACCGAAGTTTGGCCTTTGTCGAAGATTGCTTGGCCAAAATTTCAATCAATTTTATTGAAAAATGAGGGTGTGACAGTGCCGCCTCAACTTTTACAAAAAGCCGGATATGACGTCATCAAAGACATTTATCCAACACATGAAAAAAATGTCTGGGGATATCTTACCCAGGAACTCTCATGTCACATTTCATAAAGATCGGTCCAGTAGTTTACTCTGAATCGCTCTACACACACACGCACAGACACACAGACACACACACACACACACACACATACACCACGACCCTCGTCTCGATTTCCCCTCTATGTTAAAACATTTAGTCAAAACTTGACTAAATGTAATAAAATAGCAAAATCAAGGAAATGCTGTTTGTCTTCCAAAAGCAATGTCTTTTAAATTGATTCAGGTGCTTGCACAAATTCCTATATTATTGCACGTCATTCAATTGGCCGCATAATTATGTTTCGCATGAGACATTCGTCATTCGTCTCGGCATCCCTGTCTTTGCTACTTGTCAATGACTCCCTTTTGCTGGCATAGACTACTTATTTAAGCCAAGCTAGGTCCCACTTTGACGAATTTTGACGGGGAACCACAACGATTTGGGATTCTTGGAGAAAATCGCAGAGGTCGCTGTGGTTCGTATTACCTCGTTCTTGTTCGGCCGATTTTTCGCAATCATTCGTGGCAAACATCGTTTTGGCAAAATCGTAGTAAATCGTTGGGGTTCGCCAACATATTCGTGATAGTGGGACCTACGCTTTATGCTGCGTCGCGACAAAGAAAGGTCTTGTTTGGGAGTGACATAAAAAAAAAACCACAACCGGAGTGCTATGAGAGACATTAGTTGTTTATTTTCGAAACCCACGTCAAACATGTGACATTTCCAGCTAGCATTTGGGTTGTGTGCTCGAATTTGTTTTGTTTTGTTTTTGTTTGTTGGCATAACGACGTTCAAGTTCCGAGCCAACGATCTAGATTTATGTTCAAATTTGTATTCAAATGTGTTTTAACCGTTACATAACAAGCAACAAGTCTACAAATAGTTACAAACAAATCTACGGTACTTCGAAAAAAAAATGCACGAAAAGAGAACAAAGTGAAGTATAACAACTTCAATAACTGGCTCACTTAATACATGCATACGTCAAGGGAGAAGCAGTAAACCAGCATTCAAAAACATTATACAAAAGGTTATAAGCGTTCGATTCACAGCAAATATAAATGTTTCTGCTACCACAGCACTCATACACACACAGAATATGAGAAATTAAAATATGAACAGTTCAAACAGGGATGAACGATGCGCCACGTTAAATCCTTACAACGCTGACACGATGTCCCTTTCTTGAAACAGAGGCACTCATTGTCTCTCCACAAACGGGTCAGAATCGAAGATAAACACACACAAAGAAGAAACACAAGCGTGTTTGGATGCAGATGTTTTCACCATGTTAAAAACAGCAGAACACTTGGGGTCGGTGACAAAATGAAAACAAAGTCTGTAGGTGGTACACGGCATAGTTATGAAATCACTCTCGTCTAGGTACACTCATTAGTGTACATACCGTTACATAAGTTTAGACACCGGAATTGATCAAACACACACACACACACACACACACACACACACACACACACGCCCTATGCACATGTTTAAAGTATCCTTTTGAAACTGCTTAGTATGATGCTTGGTGCATCACGGGCCACTGCCCATAGAAGGGAGGCTAGGTGTGTGTGGGAGGGAGAGGGGGAAGAGAGAATGAGGGGAGAGAGAGAGAGAGAGAGAGAGAGAGGGAGGGAGAGAGAGAGAGAGAGGAAGAGAGAGAGAGAGAGACAGAGAGAGAGAGAGAGAGAGAGAGAGAGAGAGAGAGAGAGAGAGAGAGAGAGAGAGAGAGAGAGAGAGAGAGAGAGAGAGAGAGGAACACACACACACACAAACCCTCTCTCTCTCGCTAAACACCGATAAACAGTTTCGCGCATGTGCATATCGTATGCGCACGCGCATATCGTTTTTTCTTCTTTTCTTTTTCTTCTTTTTCCGGTTGATTTAAACGCGTAGATTGTTTCTGCAGAAAGTACAACGTTGTAATCTTCCAGCACTGAAGTTGGTTTTGAGTGTTCGAAGAAAGAGTGTAAAGGTTCTTAGGATTACATCGAGCACACAAACACACGCAGATCGTTTTTGCGAATGTTTTTGTACTTCCTCTTTTTCCGGTTTCTTTCTTCGTTCCATGTAAACGTCGGAACTGTAAACTAGTGTATTTTTCATCTTGAAAAGCGATCATTATACACCAGTTAACAGTTTCAGCGTTTACATGGAACGAAGAAGGAAAGTGGAAGAGGAAGACGTACAAACATACTCGCAAAAAACGATCTGCGCATGCGTTCAAATCAAAGGGGGAAAAAAGGAAAATCGCATGTTTGTGTGCTCGACGTAATCCTTAGAACCTGTACACTCTTTCTTCGAACACTCAAAAGCAACTTCAGGGGCCAGTTTCATAAGATAGCAGTGAACCGACTGTGGTTGATCGCCGGGTCACCAAAAAAGCGCGTTTCATGAGCGAATCACCGTCACACGCGGACAACCGCAGTCGACCGACTGTACAGCAATCCGAATGGCCAAGTCGAGGGCTAAATTTAGCAACATTACCACTTCCGTTTGCTCATTCGCACGTGGAAATGGCCGATTTCGAAGAAAAAACTAGTCTCGGCCCGCTCAAAATAACAATGACCGAGACTTTCAGTAATTCCTTAAAGGTACTGAACTTGTCAAATCCAGGTGCACGGAGCCCCTGGGGCTTTTAATCATACCTCAGGCAGCTATCCGTTAGAAGAACTACCAAGTTTCATTGACTTGCACCCAAAGAGTCAAGAACTGCGATTTTTTACGAATTAATTTCGTACTCGGACCCGGCTGGTCTTGACCTATTTTTGGATCTAAATTTAGATCAGGGAGATCACCACATCATGCACAAAAAGACAGTCACTAAGCAAACTATGTCAGACGTCATCATGAGTTTGTGTAAAACAAAATGTAGGCCGGAATCACTCAAGTTGAATCGAACTCCGACCAAACACCACGTAATAACTAGGTTAATTTATGCACGAGCGTGAACAAGAAACTGTCGAGCTTCACAGATGTCGTCGTTGGGTAGTTTTGGGTTTGTTTTACTACCATAGGAGGATTTTTGAACTGTAAATGCACTCAGCTGCAACAAAAACACAAAACGAAGGCTGTGAGCTGCACTGTGCCTTTAATGTGACGTCTTCAAGACATAACCCTGACTTGTCTCCTGGATTACTGCGTCATGATAGATACATGTCGAAGAACAATCACAAGGTTTGGCTCACAATCCAAAAAAGTGTGAGCATTCTGCCATTGACTGTGCGGATAATTACATTTATTTTCGGTTTACCGCAGTAAGCCGAACACCGGCACGGTTGGCCTTGTGGTAAGGCGTCCGCCCCGTGATCGGGAGGTCGTGGGTTCGAACCCCGGCCGGGTCATACCTAAGACTTTAAAATTGGCAATCTAGTGGCTGCTCCGCCTGGCGTCTGGCATTATGGGGTTAGTGCTAGGACTGGTTGGTCCGGTGTCAGAATAATGTGACTGGGTGAGACATGAAGCCTGTGCTGCGACTTCTGTCTTGTGTGTGGCGCACGTTATATGTCAAAGCAGCACCGCCCTGATATGGCCCTTCGTGGTCGGCTGGGCGTTAAACAAACAAACAAACAAAAAGTAAGCCGAACACAGTGTTGGGGGGAGAGCATCACCGTGTTTGGCCGACTTCCGGTGAGACGACCCGCAGTCGGCCGACTGAAATTTTGTTCGTGAAACCCGATAACGTCGGATTACTGTGGTTCTCTCGGACAACTGCAGTTGGTCGACTGTGTTTCTGGCTTTTGAAACTGGACCCAGGGCTGGAAGACAACAAGATTGCACTTTCTGCCGACTAAATCTAAGTTTTCTCAAATTAACCGGAACAGGAAAAAGAAGAAAACACTCCCGAAAAATCTGCGGATGCGCATTTTCTCAAAAACCTGAAACCGGAAGAGGAAGAAGAAGCAAAAGTGCTCGTAGAAAAAGATGTGCGCATGGGCGAATCACCGTGCTTCGTGGGTCGTGGACGACCCAGAGCCTCACAAAATCGTCTTTATCTCTAAAACTATTTGGAGTTTTTAATTGAGACTTCAGGTAATCTCCAATCAGAATACGACCTTCCCAGTGCCCAACGTTAAAAAGATTATCTTTGTAAACAAATAAATAAACGATGACGTAATGTGAACAACACAGTCCGGATTTGTATGGCCATGTTGGGTTTGATGCGTGCATGCCTGGTTTTCTCCTGTAGATGGGTGTCAGCACAGGAGGTCTGCCCGCTGTCCTCAGCCAACATGCTCCGTCTTCATGGCAGCTCAAATTTTTTATCGAGGTTCTCTCCTCTAGATCCGCCGTGTTTCGCCTAGGGGCTTGCGCTGCCTAGTTGATAGGGTCACCTCGTAGAGGATGTGGTCATAGACCACGCACGGTCGGTCTTGGGATAGGGAAACGTTATGCTAGTCCGGAGGGATTACGCCACAATGGCCACCTCGCAAAGACCCAGGGTCCGGTTTCATATACCGCTCTTATCCTAACTTAGGAGCTCTTAAGGGGTCAAGATGGGGTTAAGAGCAAAGTTAAGATAGGTGCGTTTCACGGACCGCTCTTTGGGCCAAAGAGCGCTCCTATGTCGCTCTTAACATAGGGCAGCTCCCCCCAGCCCTAAGTTAGGTAAGAGCAGACAAGCGCCCCCTACTTGCAAGGGAGATAATTTTAATCCTAAAAATGGCGGCCGTAAATGAGATTGTGAGCCGACTCGACTCGTGTATCATTTTGCGATATAACATGCGCCCTCAACACATTTTCGTCACCGCACGGATCCGCGGAATGCCCAAGACGATAAGGAGAGTGCCGCACGCTTTCATTTGTCAAAGCATGGACTCCTCTTTGAAATATGTTGACAAGAGTGTGGACGGTATGCATTTTTTTTTTTTTTTTTTTTGTTTTTTTTTTTTTTTTTTTTTGTTGTTGTTGATTTTTTTGAGTTTTATTTGCAACATAAAAACATAACAAAACATGTACATCATTGCAATACCACTGACTGTGTCTTACTGTAGAGACTTTTTTTTTTTTTTTTATTTTTTTATTTTTTTATTTTTTTTTAGCATCAAAATGATCATATGTCATCATATATTGATCTTTTTTTTTAAAACAATATTCGCATCATAATGTATGGCTGTCTTTACATTATATCAAAGAAAATAAACAATAGTTTGTTTTTAATTAATAAAACTTCAGACTAACGAACTCTCAAAACAACATGATTTCCAAAAATAATTTCCAGTGTTAATCGTGAATCGGTTTTTTTAAAAATGCTTACGCACATCTTTGCGATTAAAATAATGTGATTAATCTTCTTCATATTTTTGCTGTTACTTTTTATACCAAAAAGCACATCTGTAACATTCAACCTAATTCTTTCACCAATGTTTACTAAAATGTACATTTCAATATATTTCCAAAACCTGAGCACTGTTGGGCACTCAAAGAAAAAATGCTCCAATACATCAAGTTCATCCTTACAATATGTACAGTTTTTATCAGCCTTCACTTTCATTTTACACAATAAAATATTAGTTGGATAAATGTTTTGCAATATTTTCCAATGCAGTACACGTAATCGAACTTCACTAGTGACAGTGGCTGCTAAGTTCCAATTCTTTTCGTCAATTTCAAATCCTAATTTTCTTCTCCAAAATCCTTCTGAACAGGGTTGGCTGTATTGTTTTCCTACCAGAATCTTTCGAATTTCTTTTACTGATTTAACTTTTTTCCCACAGAAGGTCGGAATGTCACAGACTGAACAATTTACATCGTTTATATCGACATTTCTTAAAAGGAGATGTACAGCTATTCGAACAACATTGTACTCAAGCAATCTATTTGCAGTGTAGCCAGTTCTTTCACACACTTCTTCATAGGTAGAAAAACGTCCATTCTCACACACATCGCTCACATACATGATACCACTTTTAATCCAATCCGCAAAAAAGAGTGGGTTTCCTTGACAAATTATATCTTTGTTGTTCCACAACAAACCGGAAACAGAATTACCATTATTGTCGACTTGATTGTTATCAAGCCATGCCTTCAACACAGCGGACCAAAATTCCGATTTAATACTGTCCAATCCTTTAAATGGTTTGCTATTAATGTTCGCAAAAAAACACTCAAAGCGACTCCCAAAACGGAAAAACAGTGCTTTTGGGAGCCATGACCATTTCTGGTCTTCATTAGACAGAGTTAGGTTCACAACCCAGCTTAACAAAAAGGAACACTGCATCTGACGCAAATCAATCATATTTAATCCACCTTGCTTTACTTCGTTACATAAAACAGTTCTTTTCACCTTTTCAAATGCTTTTCTGTTGCAGTCTTTTTTGCGCCACACGAAGCGAAACATTAACCTATTAATTTTAGTTAGAACGTCGTCTGGTACAATCAGCGCCTGCATTATATAGACAAAATGTGGCAGAATAAACGTTTTGAATACACAGACTTTACCAATAATGCTCAAATTCCTTTTCTCCCACACGCAGATGAGCCTTTTTGCAACATTCACTCTCTCTTCCCAATTCTCTTTCACTTTTGACGCACGCATATAATTACAGAAATACACACCTAGAATTTTCATTTTGTCTGTACATGCAAAACCGCAACACTCATTCCTACAATTCTTCCGCGACCCAAACCACATTAGTTTGTATTTTTGGTGATTTATGTTCAAACCTGATATTTCTGAAAATTTACCAATCAAAGCCAGGGCTTGGAACATGTCATGTTCATCTTGCAAAAACAATGTAACATCATCAGCATACAACAATAATTTCAAAACTTTATTCATATCTCCGTTGTTCCATAATGACATACCCTTTATATTTTTGGCCTCTCGAATTTTGATTGCTAACAATTCAACTGCTAATACGAAGGCAAGTGCGGAAAAAGGACACCCTTGCCTTATTCCGGAATCAATATTAAAAAATTCAGATAACCAACCACAATAGTTTACACAACTTTTTGCGTTTTTCATCAAAACATCAACCCATTTCACAAAATCAGTTCCAAAACCAAATTTTTCAAACATCTTCAACATAAACTCTTTGGAGATGCAATCAAATGCATGAAAAAAGTCAATTGACACCATCAATCCAGGCTTATTATGTAAATCTGCATGTTCTAAAACATCATCAACTAATCGCAATAAGGTTGAGACACGTCTACCTTTTATATACCCAACTTGATCCTCATTCACAACACTCCCTACAACATCTGAGAGCCGAAGAGCTAAACATTTCGCTAATAACTTATAATCTGTATTGGTCAGTGAAATAGGTCTCCAATTCTTTAAATCATTTCTTGATAAATCCTTCCCTTTATGAATCAGTGTAATTGCCGCTTTACACTGTGAATTAGATAGAGTTCCATTCTTAAAAGCAGAGTTAAAAGACGCAAGTATATACCTTTTTAGGCTCCTCCAAAAAAACTTATAAAACTCAACTGTTAATCCATCAATTCCAGGAGCAGAACCATTATTCATACGCTTTAGAGCTGACAAAACTTCTCCTTCTACCACTTCCCCTTCACAGCTGTCTTTCTGCTGATCATTTATTTTTAAAACCTTTGTTCCATCCAAAAAAGTGTCAATTTTTAAGCTCATGTTTCCCTCATCAATTTTCCGTTTATACAAATCAGCAAAATACGTTTTTTGGACGAGAATAATATCTTCTTGCGTTGTAACAATTCGTCCGTTATCATCTTTTACACTTTCCATTATTTTTGCGTTTGCTCTCGCCTTTTCTAACCCAAGAAAAAAAGGTGTGTTCCTTTCACCCTGCTCGATCCATTTAACTCTTGCACGCACCTGTGCTGCACGAGATTTACGCTGCTCTAACAGTTCTAACTGCAGCTTGACCTTCTGCCGTTTACCTTGCGTTTGAATACAGTCAGGGGAGATCCCAAGGGTTTTATCCAACTCATTTAATTCACCATACAGTTTTGCAACATCATTTTTAATTTCAAAACTTTTAAACTTACTAAAATTTTGGGAAAAATCCTTGATTCTCATTTTCAATAATTCCCAACCAAGTTGACAATCCTCTTCATCATCAAGTTGAAATGTGTCAAACATTTTGTTCATTTGATCAACAAAGCTCACATCATGCAACAGAGAATTATTAAATTTCCAATAACCCTCTCCTCTTACGACATCAGATAGTTTAATATGAATACTACAGCCTCTGTGGTCCGACGTCGCAACAGAGATTATGTCACAATCAACAATCTTTTCAAACACACTTAAGCTACTAAAAACGTAGTCAAGTCTTCTTGCCACAAATGGAATATTTTTTGACCATGTAAATTCTTTTCTATCTAAATTATGCATTCTCCATACATCGTATAAATCACATTCATTCACCAGGTCATTAAATTGTTTCACAACAACGTTTGAATGTTTCTCTCCACTTATTATGTCGAGCTCATTACTCATGACACAATTAAAATCTCCACACAACACTATATCACCATCTTCCTTTTTTAACATGTCTGAAACATCTGCAAAAAAAGTCATTTTCTCTCTAGACTCGTTTGGTGCATAAACATTTGCGATAATCAAACTTTGGTTATCACTACGAATCTTCACTGCAAGAATGCGCTTCGTTTCACACACGATCTTTACATGATCACAAACAAACCCTTTTTTTAATAATATAACCTGTCCCGCGCTATGCACGGTACTTTCGCTGTAAAACAGATCACCACCCCACTCTCTCCTCCATTCTTCACTGACATCTTTAGTAATATGCGACTCTTGCAAACAAATGACATCATACTTTTTGCTTCTGAAAAACGTAAACAAACTTTTCCTTTTTCTTTTGGTTCTTAACCCTCGAGTATTCAGCGAGAACAATTTCATGTTACAAGCCATTGTTAGTGTCCAGTATCAAGTTCTTGTTACACAGCACGTGCGCTAGTTGGCACTCGCATCAAGCCGTGCGTGTTTCTCCACGCCTTCTGTTGTTGGGGATACCCCCTCTGTCTCTTGGCGTGTCCGCTTGGGGGTATTTGACCGAGTGCGAGAGTCAAAATCGAGTTGTGTTTGTTTCTTGCCGTTCCTTTCCTTTGTTAATTGTCTACCTCTCTCTACGAGCGCTGATTTTCCCTGCTTCTGTTTTGGTTTGTGTTTTGCAGAGGAGTGTATGTTTGTGTTTTTGCTTTGAGGTTGCCTGTTTGTCTGACTTGAGTTGCGCAGCCCTTGTGAGGGGGTGTCGTCTGTGGAAGCTTGGAATTCCTTGCTGACGTCAGTTGTCTGGGTTGTCTGGGTATCTTCCCATTCGTCCTCTTCCGTCTCTCCATCACCACTTGCGTCATCGGCATGGGAGTCCTGCACGGGGCCACTCTGTCCATCCTCATTGGTTGGTTCGGTGGGCGCGCTGATGGGGTCCCACACTGACGTGGGATGTGGGCGTTCACATGTTGGGTCGCCCTGCTTGTGGCCGCTGCCCTTGCACGCCCTACACGTGATAGGGTTGACACATGCCCAAACTCGGTGGCCTGGCTGGAGGCAGCGGGAGCACTGGGGAATCCCCTTTTCTGTTTTGGGTTGCTCTTTGTGGAAGAGCCTTGCTTGGAAACTTCCAACTTTCAGTTGTTTGTCTAGAGGCTTTGCTGGCACATTTATGAACACAAAACGCCTCCCTGTCAGAAAGCGCGTCAGTTTTTCATCTTTGTCTCTTATTTTATCATGAATAATCTTTGATCGCATAACACAACCAACTCTCAGAAGAGCGGTCTCTACATCTGTGCTGGACACAGAGAGAGGTAGATCATCAATCCATAGCTTGGTCGCGGGGACTTCCACTCCGTCGGTGCCCCTAAGAATGTAGGGGTTCGTACCCTTTACCTGAACTGAGAGACCTCTCAGAGCAAACCCCTCTAGCAACAGTTGGTTACGAACCTGTCGAGAAGCCGGATAAATACGCCACAGACCTCTGATCTCCTGGGCACCAATGATGCTTTCTCTCCCGGTAACACGCTCACAAGCCAAACAAAGTTCGAGGGCGCTGTACCTTTCTACGGGGGGTGTCAGGGGCGGAAGAGAGCGTTGCATGACAAACACCGGCTCAGTGAGCGAGGTCGCCATGTTGGATGACCGGTCACTTCGGTTCACACACAGGAAAAAGTCACAACACAGCGCAAAAGCAACCCAACCGACACTCGCAATAACACTGTAGCGATGGCAAGTCACAATACACTCAAACACAGTCACGAATGAGCACAGAAAAGACGTAAATATCCAACTAGAACACGAAAAAGCACAATAACGCCGGAGCGTTACACTAAAGCAGGCACTGACATCCGAGCCTCGCTTTCGGATCGGACGGTATGCAGTTTAGCACTTGCAAGCACCCGCGAAGACTATGATTGCACCGTTTTCTGCGTGATTGATGTCTGTCAGTCCATGCACGGCGACATATTCTACATCAGCAAGGAAACGAGTCTTCGCTGCATTCACCGAATGTATATTCTGCCTTGCACGACGAGTGTGAACCCGACAGGAAGCGGCTAACCACACGTACTCGTGAGCAATTCCACGGATAGCTTGTACTTGTAGTGCACTTTTTCGGCGTGTTTGTGGTGCTGTTTACACACATTTTCGAGCAATAGTCTATCAGTCAGTCAACGAAACAAAACAGCTCGAGTATAATATCAACAAGGAAGGATGCCACGCCGTGACGGCTTCTACAGGCATTGAAGTAGTTGGTGACGAACATCTTTGGACCGTGTGTCGTGTTGTTCTATGGCCAGGGTGTGAAAAGGGTACCATGATTTTAAATGAGAGTTGGGTGTGTCCTGCAATCCAAGGACCTCTGGGCTTGTTCATATACGGTGACATTGGCTACATCTTGACACCCTGAATACTCACAGTCACACCCTATATCTACAGCAGTGCTCCAAGCAGGTTAACTCAACACGTGAACTAGACACGTCAGCATTGTTTCCTGTCATGATGAAAAAAGGTAAGGTTTGGAATAGATCTAAAGCATAATTGATCAAATGTTCCTTTCAAGGCATGCTACTTTTCAGATTGTGTTTGGGAATGTTGTTGCAGAAAATGTCAAGGTTATAAAACAGCTTGCATGAGAGAGAAAACATTAGAGCAGAAAAGGCATGTTTGAAACTTAAATGGGTTGTTATTGTTAATCAGCACCATATATATATATATACTGACTGTGCTCGTTGTAAGTTTGACTTGGTAGCTGTGCTGACAGTGTTGTCTTAGTATCATCTGCACTGCAGATCTGTGCAGCGTATTCACCTGGTAATTGTAAATGCATACAAGCAAACACTGAAACATTCAGCAAACGCTCATAATTTTCTTTCTTGTATCACCAGAGAATAAACTTCATCACCGTCTGCATCGTCTGGCACCACCATGCTCTCCTCCAGTGTCATCTTCTACCCGTGGACACTAACATACAGTTACCAAAGCAAGGGCAGGCACCACCATGCTCTCCTCCAGTGTCATCTTCTACCCGTGGACACTAACATACAGTTACCAAAGCAAGGGCAGGCACCACCATGCTCTCCTCCAGTGTCATCTTCTACCCGTGGACACTAACATACAGTTACCAAACAAAGGGCAGAGACAATGAGGAATGCCAATGAAAGCATAAGTCTTAGTGAACGTGGTGTGCAAGAAAAGACTGGACATCATTTCAGGTAAATATGTTATGCTTGTAATATGATACTCATTCAGTCATTGACAATTCTGTAGAACATTTGGAAAACAAAAGAAGAGGCGTTCTGGGATCACATAGTAGTAGTATGCATACACATTGAAAGAGATGTGTCAAAACGTATTGTTCTCACACACACAAAAACTGGACAGTGAGTAAGAAGAATGCTGTTTCAGTGTTTGACTTCTTTTTTAAACTTTTATCTGAAACTTTGACTTTAAATTTTACTACTCCTTGATATCAACAAAACTGATTCTTAAGTGACAATAACTAGTAATTTACTAGTACTAAAAACATGTATTTACGCTGTTATTGTTAACGTTGGGGGTGGGGGGGGGGGGGGCATAGATTGTGAGGAGAATAGAACATGCTCTAGGGGATTTCAAGAAATTGTGCTAATTTGTAATTCAGTTGGTTTGTTCCATTTCATTGTCTGATTCATTTTAAAGGACTGAGTCATTGCTGATATACAGAGCTTTCTTTTAATTGTTTAACCCCTCTAAATTAACGCAAGACCTCATGTTTTTTACTGCTGAAGCGATTGACACCTGCATCAGCAGTAATGGCAGAACACAAAGTACAAAAGTTAACCAAAGAAGACACCCTGTTCTGGACAGATAATTGATGTTCTTCTTCACGTATGTAAACGTTGCCAAAGCGCTTTGAGCTGTGAAGAAGCGCTATATAAATGTTCTATTTTCATTATTATTATTATTGTGTCTATCCTGAACTTGAGTTGATTTTTAAGTGGTACTTTGTGTTTTTTCGGGTCAATTTTTGGGGCATCCTTTTTTGAGCAGCGGAAGAGTGTGCCACATTTCCAAGTGAAGTGCCTTTAATGGCGTAGAAAGTTTGAACAAAATGATTTGGGAGTGATTTTTTTTTAAAGTACACAATTTGTACAGATAAAATGGTTTGCTAAGTGTAGTATGAATAAGAGCAAGTTTTAGAATTACTCACTGTCTTCTCTTTTTCTTGTAAGATTATGTGGTGAAACTGCTCTGTTGCTAACATTTAATACAAGAAACCTTCTGCTCTTATGACTATGTTGCTGTTCCTTGTTCAAGGACCTCTACCCACACACTGATGCTGACACTCGTTGAGGGGCCAACTACCAACACTGATTGTGATACTCGCTGAGGGGTCGACTACCAACACTGATGGTGATACTCGCTGAGGGGTCAACTACCAACACTGAGGCTGACACTCTCTGAGGGGTC
>NC_090252.1:57268931-57311431 GCF_037325665.1 Littorina saxatilis
CCCCAGGACCCCCCCCCCCCCACCTCCTTTTCAGTAAATAGCCTTCAGTCGTCGGAGCGCAGTTGTCGCCACGCATCAGACTTTTTTTGAATATTATGTGCGGTTTTTAGTATCTCCTTTACAAAGCTGATCTGATAATTAACTATCTTTTTTTTTGCAAGCAAACGACAAATTCGCCTCAAAAAATGTTATTGACAGTGCATATAGAAAAGGTAGCAAAAAAACTTGCGGGGACAAAGTGGGCGAGGGAGAGCCTGGGTGGTCAAACGGGGGCCGTGCCATGCCATATGTCACCTGCTGGTTAAACGAAAGGTTAAAAAGGAACAGATATCGCACACAATATTTTGATCTTTTGATCAGTCAACCATCAATTTTGTAATCAACCCCAACAGTGTTGTTGTCCAAAAATAAAAGAATTGCATTCTGTCCTCAAACTGAACGGTAGTTCAAAGTTAAAGGGATATTGACCAAAGTGCTTTTGAGGAACAATAAAAACACTCTCCCCAAAAATAAACACGCAAAAAAAACACCCACACAAATAAATAAATAAAGAAAGAAGCAAAACAGATTTACAAGGAAATTAATTATGTTCATGGTATGCTAGCGCTGTTTTATTTTATTGTATAATAAGCATGCTGATACCGGGATGCAGTATACGTTAAATGTAAATGATATAATGCTGACTATCTAAATGTGAATCAAAAAACAAGAAAGGTAGGTTTTTTAATTTTTTTTTAAATTTAAATGTGAACCAGAAAAGATGCATTTCTTTTAAATTGATGGCGCCGTCAAAAACAAAAAACTAAATTCTTGGTTACAAAATCAAATGAATCTTAGTAGTCGATAGTATAGTTTAGTACTATTTGTCACTTTATTAGAGGTGGTTTGACTGAGTTGCGACTTCTCCGCTTTAATTCCTTTTCAGTTTTATCTGTACACTCTTTGTTTTCATGCGATACGTGTAACACTTTTCCCGACCTCGCACATGATGGACAGCATTCATTGGAGCGATATGTTTTCACCGGGTTTTCGCAAAATTGTATTTCATGCCACGCTATTATCGATTACCTCAAATTAAAAAAGAAACAAAGAAAAACTCCGGACAAGCGCACAAGGTAGAACCAGCGGTCAGTGCATGGGACTGCAAAAGTGCACGTGTGCGTATGCGTGTGAATACATTTTTTTTTTAAACTAGTTAGTGTCAATATCGATCGAATGTCATTTCGATCACGTTTCAGTTTAGCGGACAAGCGTAATCGGATTCAACATACGCATACACACTCACATAGTCGGAAGAGTCGTCGAACAGGGAAAAAAATGACAAAGTAAAATATTGTAAATTGAAAAATGTTTGTGTAATTTTGCGATGAGACAGAGACAATCTGGGAAGGAAGTTTATACCCAAGTAATACTATCGAACGGGTTAGTCCGTAAGCTGCGGACAAATATTCTTACTCAAGAGAAAAATGAAACAGGATTTTTTCAGTAAATGTAAGCTTACAGGGCTGCCGATGGGGAAAGACTGAACCACCTAAACAAATAGCAGTTCACATCGGTTGATGATTCTTCAGTCCCACAGAACTTCGGTCCATTAGGAAGTAGCCCTGTTGATTTGCTAGATTAACATCACATCGCTACCCGAACCGATTTTTATTGAAAATAAACACTTTTTTAAGCTCAGATATAATTTATCTGTAAGTTACATCACGTCTACAGTCGTTGACACAATCTAAAAACTCTATCAAATTACTCCGCCAAAGTTCCGACAAACTTACTACACATATATGCGTCGTCTGCATGTGTTGCGCGCGCAGTCCGGGGCGTGGCTTATTAAAAAAAATTATAAAAAAACCCGTATTAGTCTTTTTTTTTTTTTAAGAGTTAAATTCAGATAGCACTTCATTTGGACAGCCTTGAGAAAACGGCCGTACAATACGTGTATATCTTCTTTTATCGAGAAGGAGATTAACAGCGGTGGGGTTTCAGTCATGCTTTCTAACGCCAGCTTCAATTTCAGATAATGTTAGGAGATTTCAAAATGCAAGGGGGTGGGGGTATAGAGTGGGGGGGGGGGGGGGTATTTTCTCTGAATCGTTTATAAGGAAGGAATGTGTTTTTTAGACCCCAATCGTCAATGTTGAAGGTCCGGTATTAAAACTTGCCCAGTGTCTGACAAAATTAGACTCAGTTTAAAATTACCCTTGACAATTTGTGCGTGAGACAGACTGATTGCCGAACGGAAAATGGAATCACTCATGTGGCGCAGTGAAGTGTAGCCAAGTACCTGCTATGTCCTTCAGCAGAAGTGGCGGAGTGCCTGTCATCTGTTTCTCATTTAGTGGCCTCACAGTGGCCGAAGATTGGATTTGATGTGACTTTTAGTACACACTTGTGAGCGTGATCTGGTAATTTCCCTTCGCTTGCGTCTGACTTTCCCGTCTTAAGCTAACATACGAGAACAAACATAATATGCAAAATTGCAAGGATCGACCTCCTTGCATGAAAAGTCAACAACACTTTGTTATTTTCTCATTGTATAGAAACCTAAAATGTGACAGCAGCCCACAGGGTTATCTGTGTTCGTACACGCCGAAGTCTGTTCACTCGAAATCGTTCTGACAATTATGTTTTATGTTCAAAGATATGTTTAAATTCAAATTCCAACGACAAAAAAAAGAGAGATAGAGAGAGAGAGAGAGAGAGAGAGAGAGAGAGAGAGAGAGAGAGAGAGAGAGAGACAGACAGACAGAGAGAGAGAGAGACAGACAGACAGAGAGACAGACAGAGAGACAGACAGACAGACAGACAGACACAGACAGACACAGACAGAGAGAGACAGAATCAAATGTAAAGCGAACTGTTTAAACCTGTTGCGATAATTAATGTACAGTTCTGTAAAAATAAACTGTCCTCTTAGTGCCCGACCCGACTCCCCAAACCTACGTCGCGGTTATCTGACGCTCTCTCTACGTCGTGCCTCTGCGTGCCTCCATTACAGAGAAATGGAAGGTGAAAATCTTTGTGTCAGTTTGACTCTTGATTTTAAACAAGTCGCGTAAGGCGAAAATACAACATTTAGTCAAGCTGTCGAACTCACAGAATGAAACTGAACGCTATGCAATTTTTCAGCAAGACCGTATACTCGTAGCATCGTCAGTCCACCGCTCATGGCAAAGGCAGTGAAATTGACAAGAAGAGCGGGGTAGTAGTTGCGCTGAGAAGGATAGCACGCTTTTCTGTACCTCTATTCGTTTTAACTTTCTGAGCGTGTTTTTAATCCAAACATATCATATCTATATGTTTTTGGAATCAGGAACCGACAAGGAATAAGATGAAAGTGTTTTTAAATTGATTTCGAAAATTTAATTTTGATCATAATTTTTGTAATTTTAATTTTCAGAGCTTGTTTTTAATCCAAATATAACATATTTATATGTTTTTTTAATCAGAAAATGATGAAGAATCAGATGAACGTAAATTTGAATCGTTTTATAAAAAAAATAGGCCTATTTTTTTTTTACAATTTTCAGATTTTTAATGACCAAAGTCATTAATTAATTTTTAAGCCACAAAGCTGAAATGCAATACCGAAGTCCGGGCTGTAAAAGTTGTTTCAATTTGTTTCCATTTAAAACGTCCGCTACTGGCACCTCAGTCGGACCATACATAACACTCTGAGAAGTAACCAAAGTGTTTTCTTTTAAAGTAATTTGTAACTCTCCGCTCCGCACGCCAACCAAAACAATTCCTGGGAGACGCCTACATCGTTCGGAAAAAAAACCCACAAAAAACTGTTCCGAGCCAGGACTGAACTAGAAAGGGTTTCCATGACCACGGACGTAGCTTTGTGCCGAGGCTGATCACGTGGTCAGGTTGACCAATGGCAACGCGACCCTTTTACGGCCTCTCTATTGTCCAATGTGTGTACTCTATGACCCCTTGAAAACTTCAGCGATTGGTGTGAAGTGTACTCTTTAGAGAGGATGAGTTCAGCGGTTAATTGCTTTTAACATACTTACCTGAACAGGTTATAGGCCATTATCTCGAGATGCCTTGCTTTCGGCAACAGTTCTTTGAATCCCTCCCTCCCTCTCTCCATCTTCTCTCTACCAGTCTGTTTCTCTCTTTGTTTCTCTCTCTTTTTCACACTTTTCAACCATTAACTATTCATATTCATTTGCATAATGTAGAGCAGTCCCTAATTGGGCGACAGTTGGCTGTTAAAAGGAAAACACATAAAACAAACCAAAAAAGAACACTTTTGTAAGCTTACTACATTACTTTTGAAAAAAACCATCATTGGGTTCATTTCGCGTCATTTTGCTTTCGTCAACAGGAAAGTTTTTGTAATGCCTCTCTCCACCTCCCCATATGCTCCCCTCCCCCATTTCTGTCTCTGTTTTTTACATTTAGTCAAGTTTTGACTAAATGTTTTAACGTAGAGGGGGAATCGAGACGAGGGTCGTGGTGTATGTGCGTGCGTGCGTGTGTGCGTGTGCGTGTGTGTCTGTGTGTGTGTGTAGAGCGATTCAGACTAAACTACTGGACCGATCTTTATGAAATTTGACATGAGAGTTCCTGGGTAGGAAATCCCCAGACCTTTTTTTCCATTTTTTTGATAAATGTCTTTTATGACGTCATATCCGGCTTTTCGTGAAAGTTGAGGCGGCACTGTCACGCTCTCATTTTTCAATAAAATTGGTTGAAATTTTGGTCAAGTAATCTTTGACAAAGCCCGGACTTCGGTATTGCATTTCAGCTTGGTGGCTTAAAAATTAATTGATGACTTTGGTCATTAAAAATCTGAAAATTGTAAAAAAAAAAAAAAAAATTTATAAAACGATCCACATTTACGTTCATCTTATTCTCCATCACTTTCTGATTCCAAAAACATATAAATATGTTATATTTGGATTAAAAAAAAGCTCTGAAAATTAAATATATAAAAATTATTATCAAAATTAAGTTGTCCAAATCAATGTAAAAACACTTTCACCTTATTCCTTGTCGGTTCCTGATTCCAAAAACATATAGATATGATATGTTTGGATTAAAAACGCGCTCAGAAAGTTAAAACAAAGAGAGGTACAGAAAAGCGTGCTATCCTTCTTAGCGCAACTACTACCCCGCTCTTCTTGTCAATTTCACTGACTTTGCCATGAGCGGTGGACTGACGATGCTACGAGTATACGGTCTTGCTGAAAAATGGCATTGCGTTCAGTTTCATTCTGTGAGTTCGACAGCTACTTGACTAAATGTTGTATTTTCGCCTTACGCGACTTGTTTACATTTAGTCAAGTTTTGACTAAATGTTTTAACGTAGAGGGGGTAATCGAGACGAGGGTCGTGGTGTGTGTGTGTGTGTGTGTCTGTGTCTGAGTCTGTATGTGCGTGTGTGTGTGTAGAGCGATTCAGACCAAACTACTGGACCGATCTTTATGAAATTTGACATGAGAGTTCCTGGGTAGGAAATCCCTGGACATTTTGTTCATTTTTTTTATAAATGTCTTTGATGACGTCATATCCGGCTTTTCCTGAAAGTTGAGGCGGCACTGTCACGCCCTCAGTTTTGGTTGAAATTTTGGTCAAGTAATGTTCGACAAAGCCCGGACTTCGGTATTGCATTTCAGCTTGGTGGCTAAAAAATTAATTAATGACTTTGGTCATTAAAAATCTGAAAATTGTAAACAAAATATTTTTTTATAAAACGATCCAAATTTACGTTCATCTTATTCTCCATCATGTTCTGATTCCAAAAACATATAAATATGTTATATTTGGATTAAATACAAGCTCTGAAAATTAAATATATAAAATTTATTATCAAAATTATATTTTCGAAATCAATTTAAAACACTTTCATCTTATTCCTTGTCGGTTCCTCATTCCAAAAACATATAGATATGATATGTTTGGATTAAAAACACGCTCAGAAAGTTAAAACGAAGAGAGGTACAGAAAAGCGTGCTATCCTTCTCAGCGCAACTACTACCCCGCTCTTCTTGTCAATTTCACTGCCTTTGCCGTGAGCGGTGGACTGACGATGCTACGAGTATACGGTCTTGCTGCGTTGCATTGCGTTCAGTTTCATTCTGTGAGTTCGACAGCTACTTGACTAAATATTGTATTTTCGCCTTACGCGACTTGTTTTTCTTCTCGTGTCCCTTTGCTTGTTTGTAAGTTAGTTTGTTGATTTTCTGTTTGTTTTAATTACTGTTGATGAATTGTACGCTCTTAATATATGTTTTACGCGCAAAGTAAACATTTATTGCCGGCGTAAAATTGAAAATATTGATTACGCCTTCCTAGGCAAACCTGAGGTGGTGATCCAAATCATTGATACGTATTGGAAGGACTTCATTTACAAATAAAGAAATAAATAAGCCGTTTTAGTGATTTTTCCCCGGCGACATCCACCTTTCGAAGCCCAAGAGACATTCGCAGTGATGTAATTTGGAAACATCTGAAATAACTAACTGTAAAATGCTCCGTTACCGTTGCCGATTATTTCTTTTCATACAAACAGGATTTCACCTTCTGGCGATAATCTCTTTTGCGTTTGATTCTTGATTCTTTAAATTATTTTTTTCAGTGCTATTTAGTTGTAATCCATTACCCAAGCAGATGAAACCCGTGTGAATAACTGAACACTTAGACACTGATGTTCAGATGGTACGTGTGTGGTTACATAATTACAATAACCAAAATTGCAACCCGAACTGTCCAGTGAAGTGCTTTTCCAAGTTGCATGTGAGTGTGTGATTGTGTCTGTTCGGAGCGCTTCTAAGAAATTGTAAAAGTTTATGCGTAAGCATTTGCGATTTTCCGGTCTTGTACTTTTTCGTCAGTTTTCAGCAAACTCAGTTATATCATGTCACATTAGTGTGTGTTTCTCTTTTCTTTTATTTTTTCGTGTGTGTGTGTGTGTGTGTGTGTGTGTGTGTGTGTGTGTGTAGTTAGTTGTGTTTTTTTTCAAAGATTTGTTTTTAGCCAAGTTGATAGAGCGCTTGGGCGACTTACTTAAAAAACAAAAACAAAACTTCCCTTTTTTTTCCAACTAAGATCCTTTATACTCGTTTTAGGAATGGGTATGCTAAGTACATTTTTCTTGGCGAATTGTTGTGTTAGCTAAGCAACATTACGTGAATCGTTAAAACATGTGGGTTTTGTTTTTTAAAGTATTCCCCGCTTAACGAATTAAGATTTCTATGCAAAACAACGTGTGTTAACCCCATGTACAAAAACAGTACATGTAGTACATGCTTGAAAGTGCAGAGTGCTGTTGCGTCCAAAGAATTGAGTATTTCAGTAATTATGTCGACTGGTGATAAACACACATACAAACACGCGCACGCATTAACAAATCATAGAGAAACAAGCAAACAATTCGCAGAACAAACGTATATTAATGTGTGTGCATGCGTGAACGCGTGCATTCGTTTGCTTGACTAACTGACAATGTCAATCACGCTTTTAGAAGAGAACCGCTGATTTCAACGTGGTATGGCTTTTACGCGGTCTTATGAGCCTTCTGTAAGACGGGCAGCGTTCGGCCTGTAACAAAACAGACCATCCAATAAACACCAGCGAAGATTTCATTGACGCGGCGGTCAAGTGTTTTGAGTGGAGTGGGCGGAGCGTTGGGTTTATCACATGACCATTTGGGCCAATGGATGAATGTATTTAGTATGTGCGCTACTTTACTGGCGGACCACGAAGCTCGAAGAAGGTGTCAACTTGATTTCTTCATGCAATAAATCGTTGGCAGAAAAAAATGTTGCCCTTGGTGGAACGGGAGCCGCTCAGAAGAGGCGTGATAGAACTTGTGCGCGGTTCATGCATACACAACAATCATTTTTCTTTCAAGGTTTTATTTAACACTATGTGTTCGTAAAAACCGTTGCTCAACAACAAAAATAAATTAATTAATATTTTTCATCCTATACATGCCGCTACAGAAGCACACAGGGAGAGGTAGACGCGGCGAGTCGTGTCGTCTGTGAGGTAACGATCGTGTCAAATCATAGTATCTGTTAACGACGCGCCGAACCAAGGTCAGGGGGTGGAGACAGGGGTAAAGAAGAAAAAATATGTGTATTCAGATTCATTCTTCTTTCAGTTGATCAGCTTACTTGACTTCTATTTCCCGAAAGTTTTTTTTGTTTTGTGCGCAAAATTATCGATTGTTGTCGTTGTGGTATAGTTGGTTGTCGATATTTTTTCTTCTCAACATCACTGGCTTGATTTGTTTAATGATATATGTAGCAGGCAGCACACGTCTGTTTCAGAAATCGTTTGAACGTCTGAATTCTGTTATGATACAACAATATAGATGATATACAACTTTTACATGAGAGAAGAAAGTCAAACATTATCTACCTAGAACATGTTGTCTTGTTAAGTTAGCATGCGTATTTTGTGTTCTATGCTATTCCTACTCATGCAGATGTCGAGTGCATTTGAGGTAGAAAAATAACAACAACCGGCAGTTTTGTCGCGACATTTCTCGCAATAATGTTTTGGTAAAGTTTACTTCCTCGTCCGGATTTTCATATGTAATTTTCCATGATGTTCGACCTGCAGCCGACTGCGAATTACTCTTAAATGTTTTGAAAGTTGCAACGCAAGTAAGTGTTTCTATCTTTCCATGAACTTTTGTTGTTGTAGTATATCATTATGACATATCTGGGCCCCGGCCGAGATTCGAACCCGCGACCCTAGGATCACAAGTCCACAACCTGAGCTACCCGGGCTCCCTTGAAGCCAATCGGTGTGTTTGAATCTTTAGTCCGATCGTGCAATCAAACCTGTCCAATGAAAGCTTGTCCACCACTTTGTCTATAACGACCACACGAAATATATATATATATATATTTTTTTTAACATATTGTAAAGTTTTGACTAAATGTTTTAACTTAGATGGGGAATCGTGACTAGGGTTGTGGTGTAGGGCCTACGTAGTACGTGTCTGTGGGTCTGTGGGTCTGTGTGTATGTATGTGTAGAGCCATTCAGAGAAAACTACTGGACTACTGGAGGATACGTTTCTTTGATGACGTAATATCTGGCATTTTGTACAAGTTTTGGTGGCACTGTCACACCCTCATATTTGGATTCATTTGATTAAAATTCTGTAAAAGTAACTTTCGACAAAATCCGGACAACAGGATTGCATTTCAGGATTAAAGCTTGCAAATTATTTTTTGAGTTTGGCCATTAAAAGTCAGAAAATTGTATTTAAAAATAAAATGTGATGAATCGATCCAAAAAGATGTAATCTTATTCTTGATCATTTTCTGATTCCATAAACAAATCTATGTGTATCGATTGAACACTGGATTTCCCTTCTTTGAGCTATGTGACGTCAGAGGCCGACAAAACGTCTGTTTAGGCGGCCAGCCGAGACTACAAAATAGTGCATGTTTGTGTGCGTTCAATCATAAAAACTACAAGAAATTCTACCCAGATACATACATTTTATTTGTATTTTTTTTACCAAAATATGACAATTTACACATATCTCGACAGTCGTTCACCTCGACCGCTAGCGCGGTCTCGGAGGAACACTGACTGTTTCGATCTGTGTAAAATGTCCTATTTTGGTCAAAAATACATACAACGTTTAATGTCCTGTTTGGATTAAAACAAGCTCGAAAAAAATGTGACCCTCCACCACGAAATGAGTCGCATGTCACCTCGCGCGGTTCTGCGCTAGGCTTGATATAAGTCCGGAGAGTGTTTGGTAACAGTGTGAGGGTCACCTTAGTCACAGGCGTATAACTCAAACAGTTTCCGCTCTTTTCTAAAACGGTTTTCACCACTGGATAGAGCATAACAAACTCTTTAGGAAAATGTAAAAATATGAAAATCATGCAAAGGTGACATGCGACTCATTCCGTGGTGGAGGGTCACAAATATACAATAGAAAAAGCACAATTTCATAAGAAGCGCTTTACACTACTGCGCTATACTGGCTTTCTGTGGCGTGAACGCGATAGCGGTCGCCGTCAGGTATGAAATCGACACAGGTATTGAGTTTTGTCTTCGTATTGTCTTTCATAATGTGAGTTCGAAGGGTTGACTGAATGTATTAATTTCGTCTACGCGACATGTTTTAAGATATTGCTTACTTGTCAACTGCGATCACATGTCTAAACGGACTGCGGCTGCCAGTTTCGGCCCAAACTAACGTTCACAACCTGTCTTTCACAACCTTTAAAATCATGTTTGTTTTAAATTTATTTTTTTTAATTACATTGTACTATCTCTACATCACCAATACATAACATTCATACACTACCATCTCGCTATACCGACTGCTAAACGTATCAGACGGACGGGACGGCTCTCAGTTAGCCGAATGCAATCACGTTGTCTTCTGCGCTTGAGTGCACCCCATACACACCTCTTGACATACTCTTGACATACTCTTGAAAGCGATAAGACACCACCCGAGTAGCCAACGGCGGCTTTCTTTAATTGCGATAACAACTCGGGTAGACAGTTTCAAACTGTCGTTAAAGACAGGTCCAACTACACTTACTTTTAAGATGTTACATTATGGAGGTCAAAATGGCCAATTTTCTGTAGTTTTTTTTTGAACAATCTATCCTGTTATTGTATTAAAAAAAGAAGCTTTAATTTTTCGGCACTATATTTGATTATGATGGACTCAGTGGAACTCATTCTGATAAGCATCGCTCCACGGCTATTGCCAGTTGTCTCTCTGACCGGACGCTACAGTCCTACGCGAATCTATATAAAAAAAAAAAGAATACAGAGTTATCTCCCATATGTTTTTCGCGAGCACTGATCTAAATTTGAGATCAGTGTTCGCGAGACGAAAATGATTGCAGATTGGCCGACTTCGACAGTGATCTCCGTTCTGTTCTTCACAGTTATGATAAAGACATCGTTCTAAGGTCAAAACAAGTCGAAATTTTGGGACTGCTGCCGGAAGGAGACCGTAATATATGGTTTCATCTCTGTCAACTGGTTACAGAAAAAATCGTCTGCTCCAGTGAGCGCCGAAACCAAACGGTTGATTATCACGTGACACTTTTGTCATATTTAGAATTGTTTGCACAGTAAATACAGCCGCGAAAAATAGCTCGCTTGAAACTGTCTTACATTTCAATTCCTTCGTAATTTTAAAATGACAAAACACCATGAAAAATCATTATCGACGATCGCGAATCTGCTTATATCAATAATACATTACAAAAAACTCTAAATATGCACACACACACACACACAAATCGGTTTCCTTGCCAGACAAGGAATCTCAAGGCATCCTGTCAGGGAGAGAATGACCTGAACTCCTTTTGACCTGAGTTCAAGATGAGTGGAACTGTCCTAACATTCTCAGAGAATTATTTTCAAAGTTTATGTTTGTTTTAAACATTAATATGTGAAAACAGAATTAAGGTAGGTGATCAGCGATGCTGTCAAAACTACTCACATTACGTCATATATGGCTGGTTTTTAGTGTTGATATTTTTGTTTCGAGCGACAGATTGACTGATTTGTTTCATATCGCTTAACCGGTATTTATTGTGTTTTTTTTTAAACATTTTTTATTAGGTGTTTTTTGTGTTTGTTGTTGTTGTTGTTGTAAGCACGCTGCTGGATTACACACACACACACATACACACACGGCTGAGTCTGCAGGTGACCCGTCTGCAGTTTTACTAGATATTGCTCGTCGTCGGCGTGTGCTCTTTCAGTAGATATTTTTGTCTTTCTTTGCATCCACATTGTGACACAGTGAAGCCGTCCACGCTGGGTGGTGGGAGTGGTTTGGACTCGATAGATAAAATATTACGATTTTTAGCATAAAGAAAACAAATCCGAATTTTTGAGCGATGGGACAATAAAATAATGAAAAGAATTAAATAAATCTAATTGATCCCTTGACTTTGGGGTAGCGCAACTCTGTTGCTACTAGCTTTCTTCTGGGAGAATGCGACCCGAATTTCCCAGCGACGGGAAAATACATTAATGACAAAAACATCTTATAGATCCCTTGACTTCGGGGTATCGCGACTTTGTTGCTGCTAGCTTTTCTCTGCGAGGAAGCGCCCGAATTTCCCAGCGATGGGACAATAAAGTAATGAGAGAAAAAAAATCTAATATATCCCTTGACTTTGGGGTAGTGCGACTCGGTTGCTGATAGCTTTTCACTGGGAGGAAGCGACCCGAATTTCCCAGCGAATAGACAATAAAGTAATGAAAAACAACAATCTAATATATCCCTTGACTTTGAGGTAGCGTGTCTCTGTTGCTGCTAGCTTTCCACAGGGAGGAAACGCCCCGAATTTCCCAGTGATTGGACAATGAAGTAAAGAAGAAACAAGTCGCGTAAGGCGAATATACAATATTTAGTCAAGTAGCTGTCGAACTCACAGAATGAAACTGAACGCAATGCCATTTTTCAGCAAGACCGTATACTCGTAGCATCGTCAGTCCACCGCTCATGGCAAAGGCAGTGAAATTGACAAGAAGAGCGGGGTAGTAGTTGCGCTAAGAAGGATAGCACGCTTTTCTGTACCTCTCTTTGTTTTAACTTTCTGAGCGTGTTTTTAATCCAAACATATCATATCTATATGTTTTTGGAATCAGGAACCGACAAGGAATAAGATGAAAGTGTTTTTAAATTGATTTGGACAATTTAATTTTGATAATAATTTTTATATATTTAATTTTCAGAGCTTGTTTTTAATCCGAATATAACATATTTATATGTTTTTGGAATCAGCAAATGATGGAGAATAAGATAAACGTAAATTTGGATCGTTTTATAAATTTTTATTTTTTTTTACAATTTTCAGATTTTTAATGACCAAAGTCATTAATTAATTTTTAAGCCACCAAGCTGAAATGCAATACCGAACCCCGGGCTTCGTCGAAGATTACTTGACCAAAATTTGAACCAATTTGGTTGAAAGATGAGGGCGTGACAGTGCCGCCTCAACTTTCACGAAAAGCCGGATATGACGTCATCAAAGACATTTATCAAAAAAATGAAAAAAACGTTCGGGGATTTCATACCCAGGAACTCTCATGTCAAATTTCATAAAGATCGGTCCAGTAGTTTAGTCTGAATCGCTCTACACACACACACACACACACACACACACACACACACACGCACGCACGCACATACACCACGACCCTCGTTTCGATTCCCCCTCGATGTTAAAATATTTAGTCAAAACTTGACTAAATATAAAAACATCTGATAGATCCCCTGATTTGGAGGAAGCGCGACTTTGTTCCTGCTAGCCTTCCATTGGGGGGAATTGACCCGAATATCCCAGCGATGGGACAAAAAAGTAATGAAATAAGAATCAAAACATTTAATAGATCCCTTGACTTAATTTGGAGATGACAAGAAAATATCGGGCGTATTTACGTGATTTGTAAATCGCGGGGCGATTGTTTTACATTTTTACGAATCACGGGTTAACACGCTCGCATATTACGTCTTCTATGCTATTCCTTCTGATTCTTTCTTTATTTGGTGTTTAACGTCGTTTTCAACCACGAAGGTTATATCGCGACGGGATTCCTTCTGATGCAGGTGTCGATCGCATTTACGATCAAAAACAGGAGTTTTTGCGTCAATTACTAAGGGCATTATGCCAAAAAGCGCTGTATGTCAGCAAGGACTTGTTAGTTTGCTTTGAAACTTTCCGAATATTTTGCCTACATACTACATGTAAGCTACTACATAGACAAATTGAACGAAATGACATAGGAATTAATGCCTTAATTTGGGTGCGTAATTTGTCGCAATAATTTGTTGCCGAAGGATTTTAATAGATATGCGCGGAGCGGAATGTATATGGCCTTTCTGATTCCTTATTGAAAACATTTAATAGATCCCTTGACTTTGGAGATGACAAGAAAATATCCGGCGCATTTACGTGATTTGTAAATCGCGGGGCGATTGTTTTACATTTTTACAAATCACGGATTCACACGCTCGCATATTTTGTGTTCTATGCTATTCCTTCTGATGCAGGTGTCGATCGTATGTGCGGTCAAAAACGGGAGTTTTTTGCGTTAATTACGAGGGGCATTATGCGAAAAAGCGCTGTATGTCAGCAAGGACTTGTTAGTTTGCTTTGAAACTTTCCGACTATTTTGACTACATACTACATGTACTACGGGTAGTAGCATAGACAAATTGAACAAAATGACATGGGAATTAATGCCTTAATTCGGGTGCGTAATTTGTCGCAATACTTTGTTGGTGAAGTTTGTTTAATTCAACTGGTAAAAGTAGCACAAATGGTAAACATTATTTAGTGTGTGTTATTCATGTGTTATTTTTGTAAAAGAGTAATTCATTCAGTGTTCACAACAGGTGTTTTAAAAATGTGTTTAAAAGTGGAATGTTTACAGTATATACAACAACTTATTCGGAACGATAACCTCGATAAGATCAAACGAATTATGTATTGTTTGCTTGTCATGTGGGTAATCCTTACACGTAACAAACAACAAACAAACCACAAGGTAGTCCACATCGTATGGCCCAGAGAGGTAATAAAAGCTCGGAAAAAATCAGACACTCAGCGAGCTACTTCTGTTCTCCGACAGGGCCTATTTCTCCCACATGAAAGTTAGCTGCAACAGAGTCGCGCTACCCCAAAGTCAAGGAATATATTAGATTTTTCTCTCTCATTACTTTATTGTCCCATCCCAAGGTAGTCCACATCTTATGGCCCAGAGAGGTAATAAAATCTCGGGAAAAAAATCAGACAGTCAGCGAGCTACTTCTGTTCCCTGACATATGGCCCATCATGGCCTATTGCCTATTTTCGCGGATAGGTGTGATATTGTGAGAGACGGACTGAATGACACTTGACTTAAAGTGTGAAGCGACTAGAACACCAAAAGCGTTTCTGCTTCAAGACAGGCCTTCGCACTTAGGCTGTGTCTGTGACGAGCTGGAAACATAAGTTAAATCAAAGCGTGAAATGTGTTCGATGTATTTTTGATTTCTTCAACATTAATTTTGTTTAAATTGCAGTTTGGGTATAACCGTGGTCCCTCTTATATACTGATAATGGTAATAGTAATCATAAACAAGTCGCGTAAGGCGAAAATACAATATTTAGTCAAGTAGCTGTCGAACTCACAGAATGAAACTAAACGCAATGCCATTTTTCAGCAAGACCGTATACTCGTAGCATCGCCAGTCCACCGCTCATGGCAAAGGCAGTGAAATTGACAAGAAGAGCGGGGTAGTAGTTGCGCTAAGAAAGATAGCACGCTTTTCTGTACCTCTCTTTGTTTTAACTTTCTGAGCGTGTTTTTAATCCAAACATATCATATCTATATGTTTTTGGAATCAGGAACCGACAAGGAATAAGATGAAAGTGTTTTTAAATTGATTTGGACAATTTAATTTTGATAATAATTTTTATATATTTAATTTTCAGAGCTTGTTTTTAATCCGAATATAACATATTTATATGTTTTTGGAATCAGCAAATGATGGAGAATAAGATGAACGTTAATTTGGATCGTTTTATACATTTTTATTTTTTTTTACAATTTTCCGATTTTTAATGACCAAAGTCATTAATTAATTTTTAAGCCACCAAGCTGAAATGCAATACCGAAGTCCGGGCTTCGTCGAAGATTACTTGACCAAAATTTCAACCAATTTGGTTGAAAAATGAGGGCGTGACAGTGCCGCCTCAACTTTCACAAAAAGCCGGGTATGACGTCATCAAAGACATTTATCAAAAAAATGAAAAAAACGTTCGGGGATTTCATACCCAGGAACTCTCATGTCAAATTTCATAAAGATCGGTCCAGTAGTTTAGTCTGAATCGCTCTACACACACACACACATGCACACACGCACATACACCACGACCCTCGTTTCGATTCCCCCTCGATGTTAAAATATTTAGTCAAAACTTGACTAAATATAAAAAGATAAAACAATAATAAAGTTTTGTTATGTATTGCAAATCCTGACATGGTTCTGGGCGTTTCACAAAATTAATGTGTTAACAAAATTACAAAGCAATGTACATAATGAACATTTTAAAACAAAACCATTTTCTCCCTATAAAAATCAACTAGTACTGTGGCATCAGCATTAACAGGGAAAACAAATCTGAAAATTATTAAAAGCACAATCACCTACAAGATGCACATTATAATACATTATTTATCCAGAATCTATCATAATATTGATTGTTTGTTATTATGTGTTTGCGGCTGCCAGTTTCGGTCAAACTAACGTTCACAACCTTTAAACTCATGTTTGTTTTGAATTTATTTTTTTTAATGACATTGTACTATCTCTACATCACCAATAAATAAAATTCATACACTACCATCTCGTTATACCGACTGCTAAACGTACCAGGCGGGCGGGACGGCTCTGAGTTAGCCGAATGCAATCACGTTGTCTTCTGCGCTTGAGCGCACCCCATACACACCTCTTGACATACTCTTGAAAGCGATAAGACACCACCCGAGTAGCCAACGGCGGCTTTCTTTAATTGCGATAACAACTCGTTTCAAACTGTCGTTAAAGACAGGTCCAACTACACTTACTTGTAAGATGTTACATTATGGAGGTCAAAATGGCCAATTTTCTGTAGTTTTCGGGGGAGAAATCTATCCTGTTACTGTATTAAAAAAGAAGCTTAAATTTGTCAGCACATTATTTTATTTTAGTACCAGTTCAGTGCCTCATATGGCTTTTTGACCAATCAGGACGGATTCTAGGTGACCCTCTAAATGTTATAACGTTCAAGCAGGGACCCTTTTTGTTTATCAAGCAAAACATTGACAAGACAAAGTACAAATTTAAATCAACAATACCAACGTGATTTATTCTAAAGAATGACACTTCAAATGCTGCGAGATAATACTCTCTTTATCTAAAAAAAAAAGTACAGAAAAGCTAGTTTTGTCGGTGGGTGCTTCACGGAATAGCAAAGCACCGCCCATCCTCTGAGTGTGCAATGCCGACCCGCTCACTTGGAATCTAAATGATCAAAGTTCGAAAAAATCTAGTGAAATTGCGTCACTCGCTTTACGTCAAATGTATCTTTACAGCATTTCCCATCGTCTGGAGTCGGTTCTAAATATCTCTCTCTCTCTCTCTCTCTCTCTCTCTCTCTCTCTCTCTCTCTCTCTCTCTCTCTCTCTCTCTCTCTCTCTCTCTCTCCTCTCTCTCTCTCCCCCTCTCTCTCTCTCCCTCTCTCCCTCTCTCTCCCCCTCTCTCTTTTTCTCTCTCTCCCCTCTCTCTCACTATTCTCTTTCTTTCTCTCTTTCTATCATCATCATCATCATCATCATCATCATCATCATCATCATCATCATCATCATCATCATCATTTTTCTTTTCTTTTCTTGCTCCTCTTACAGTATCACGGTAAATGTTCCCAAATAGATCCTAGTTACCTCAGAGGACGTTAATCCCCAAAGTCAGCCAGTCAGTCAGTCATTAAAGGCAAAAGCGAGGTAACGCACAACTGGGTCCGACCAGTAAAGCCGTCGCTGCCTGTGTGACAACCACCATAAAAATCTACCACAGCGGGAAACTTTCAAGTTAAGTATTTTCAACCATCATGTGCCCGCATTCAACTTTACAATCAAAGGATGTCTGTTGAGATAATCGAATGGATCAAAACTTTGAAACCTGCGCGCATATTCTAAGCCGACTAACACATAATTGTTAAGGACATCATAAAATGGTTCTCGGTGAAAACTTGACCGAGGGCCATTTTACGACGTCCTTGACTCGAGTGTGTGACGTATACTCTTATGCTCTGCTTCTTGGGCAAGGTAAAGAACACCGAAAATATTTCAATGCCGTTCTCGAGCTACGCTGACTTTTACAAAGGGTACAGCTGACACGGCTTACGTAATCTGGTTTCCTGGTCATTTGTGTGAAAAATCTGTCCGACAAAGAAGAAGAAGAAGAAGTGCGCGCAGAGAGAGAGAGAGAGAGAGAGAGAGAGAGAGAGAGAGAGAGAGAGAGAGAGAGAGAGAGACAGACAGACAGACAGACAGACAGACAGACAGACAGACAGACTTTCCGCACTCGTTAAAATGTCAGTCGATACTGGAATGAATGTTGAAACATTGTAAACCTAAAAAAAAATAAAAAAAAAAATTAAAATTAAACATTCATACGAGTTACTATCTGTGACAAGAACGCATAAGAAGTATAGCAACTAAATATTAATCCGCTTACCCATTGCTCCTCTTCGCACCTCGGCCTGTGAGTCGTCCTTTTCCTGAGTACTTGCACACAAGTTTTGCGTATGCATACTTCAGTTCGTCTGGAAAGGGCTGTTTTGAATTCTTGTTCGCAAGTTGAACAGCACGACTGTATTTGACCACGTACACCAAATCGTTCTTTCTGGAAAAGTCTGCCAGCCGTTCAGTAAGATCATTCCAACTTCTGAATGTTTTCCCCAACTGTCATTTGTGCCATTTCTCAGCGATTGATCAACGGTGTGGTTATTATGGATGTAGTAAGTGTCGAATTGTGAGAATGCACAGTTCTGTCCGCCAAGTGGTTTTAAACACTGCGCGTATTTGCACCAAGTAATAACGTGTCACATCAAAATAGTTCTTTACCTGTCAGATAGTTTAGCGCCAAAAACATGAACCAATGATAGCCCATGGATTAGTAAGTCATATGATGTTGGGGCGGGGCCAATGAACTAATGTCAACACAGTAAGTATCAACCAATGTTTGGCTCCGCCCCCACATCACGTGGACTGGGTGGCCGAGTGGTAACGCACTTGCGCTCAGAAGCGAGAGGTTGCGAGTTCGACCCTGGGTCAGGGCGTTAGCAATTTTCTCCCCCCTTTCCTAACCTAGGTGGTGGGTTCAAGTGCTAGTCTTTCGGATGAGACGAAAAACCGAGGTCCCTTCGTGTACACTACATTGGGGTGTGCACGTTAAAGATCCCACGATTGACAAAAGGGTCTTTCCTGGCAAAATTGTATAGGCATAGATAAAACAATGTCCACCAAAATACCCGTGTGACTTGGAATAATAGGCCGTGAAAAGTAGGATATGCGCCGAAATGGCTGCGATCTGCTGGTCGATGTGAATGCATGATGTATTGTGTAAAAAATTCCATCTCACACGGCATAAATAGATTCCTGCGCCTTGAGTCCGAGTCTGGAGATACGCGCGCGATAGAAGACTTCATATATATAATCACGTGACCCATAAACCCATCGCCTGTAATTAGATCATACTATTACCGCTTCAGTTCTGAGACATCCTGCTTGCTGGCGCGCCGCGCAGAGAAAAAAATTCCCTCTTTATCTTCACTTCTGATGCTCATCCTATTGTTGTTGGCACTCGGGTTTGTTTGTTTGCTTAACGCCCAGCCGACCACGAAGGGCCATATCAGGGCGGTGCTGCTTTTGACATATAACGTGCGCCACACACAAGACAGAAGTCGCAGCACAGGCTTCATGTCTCACCCAGTCACATTATTCTGACACCTGACCAACCAGTCCTAGCACTAACCCCATAATGCCAGACGCCAGGCGGAGCAGCCACTAGATTGCCAATTTTAAAGTCTTAGGTATGACCCGGCCGGGGTTCGAACCCACGACCTCCCGATCACGGGGCGGACGCCTTACCACGAGGATTGGAACTCGGGTAACAGGGAGCGAAGGGCAGTGCCCCACCTAGTGATCGAGTGCCACAACCCAGACTTTTCCCTTAATATATACATAGGTTTTAAACATCGAACGCAGAAGAAGAAGAATACATAGGTTTTAAACTCCTGCTTCCGGATTATACAAAACACATTAAAACATGTATTAAACAATGGCGACTGGACGTGAGAGGGAACAATAAAGAGACCAAAAAGCAATGTACTCACGTTAAAATGACGAACACGGAACGAATAACAGCGACGTTTCGACCTAAGGGTCTTCTTCAGGCACAAAAACACAAAAATACACACACAAAAAAGAAGAAGAAAGACGATAGAACAAATGAAGAGAAGAATAACTGACAAAACAACTGCACTGCACAAACCAACAAATGACAAAGACACAACACTTCGAATTAACCTAAAATAAATCTCATAACAAAATAATTGTAATCATTTTTTTTTTTACAGGAATGTATATGTTTCTGTGTTTGTTTTTGTTTTAATACAAAAAAAACCGTGATCAAATAATCAGAACTCTTTCAAAATATTCTGAATAAAATATATTAAATGCAATAACTTTTCTTTTTTTTTTAATTCAAATAAATGTTTTAGTTTAACTGCATTTGAATAGAAACTGAATTCTGATGAAAGCAGTTACTGTAAAGTCATTTGAAGTCACATGATAAAAATCACATGGTTTAGTTGAGCAGACCAAAAAGTGCAGAGCTAAAATATGTGTATGAATCTGTGTGAAAATCCAGTCCGTTTGTCCACAGGGATGCTAGGAAGCAGTCAAATGGGGTCGCTCAATCTGCTCAAATCCAGTCAAATGGGGTCGCACGGGCCGACAAATGGGGACGTCCCCGTTTGTCGGAAGCGTCCCCATTTGACTGCTCTCCAGTGACAATCGTCCCCATTTGTCGGTAAAACCACCTACACACCCACACACACACACATACACACACACACACACACACACACACACACACACACAACGAGAGGGAGAAGGGGAGAGGGGCGAAGATGGAGAGAAAACAAATCAAATCAATTAATGTATTACTAAATAGATGCATACATAAATTAACAAATAAATAAATAAATAGGACTTCATACAAGAATAGCTGGATACAACGGTGCTTACTACGTATACGTCTTCTGCACACGACGATAGCAGTCACGACGATGAGAACAATGGTGATGACTCCAAATGAAGCTCCGAGAACCGCTTTCCAAACCACAGGACCTAGGCGAGACGGACAGTAAACTGAACCATGCAACAGAGTAATGTTTGCCGTCTATGCTTGATTATGATAAACAGAGAAACTGATAGACAGATTCGAAACTTTTTTTTCTCTCCATTGATCTGATTCTAATTTGCATCTACTTTTTCACGAATGAAGTGTCAGCAAAACCATGTCATTGTCCACGTCGGATTGGCCCATCAATAGATATTTTCTGGACAATAACTCTTGCAGTAACGTTGATCGACGATGACAGTGATGTTGATCCCGAATGCGACGTTTTTTCGTCTCAATCGAGTGAAACAAGTGGTGATTCGAATGCACAAGACCCGAGAGCGGACTTCGATTCAGTTACTGTGCCAAAAACCTCCAGTCAGGAAAGGCTGCTGAGCCAGCACTGCTCAGTGTGAAGGCTCATAGCGTTCACGATAATAATTAAGTAGAAGTGCATTACCAAGGCACTGCATACCCCCCCGCGAACGACACATCGTCTCTCTCTCGCTCTCTCTCTCTCTCTCTCTCTCTCTCTCTCTCTGTCTCTCTCTCTCTCAGTCTCTCTCTCTCAGTCTCTCTCTCACACACACACACACACACCCACACGCACACACACACGCACACACACACACACACACACACACACACACACACACACACACTCACTCACACACACACATCATCCATGCACACAAATCACACACTCACATGTAAATAGTCAGACAGACATTAACACACACTCTTACATACACGCACACACACACACATACGTACACAAACACAGACACACACACACACACAAACACACATACGCTCTCTATTTTCCCTCTCTCTCTATACACACACCCACACACTCACACTCACACACACACACAAACAAACCATTTATGCACACAAAACACACACGCACATACACAGGCACACACACACACAAACACCCTCACATACACACAAACACACACACACATTAACACACACACTAGCACACACACACGCCCACACACACACACACACACACTCAGATATATGCTACACGCTCTCTCTCCCATCCCTCGTCTAGACTTGTATAAGTCAAGTTTAGCCTTCTCAGGAGCGTCTCTATGGAATTCCATACCCCTACCCCTCCGAAATGCCTCTTCTGTGAAAACGTTTAGGCGCCAGTTTCATTCCCGCTTAATGGGTAAATAGAACACTTTTCATGTCTGATATTTTAGTGCTTTTTACATTTAGTCAAGTTATGTTTGTATTTTGATTTGTTCTTTATGTGTATGTATTGATAATGATATACATGCGAATGATTGGGACAATTCCTCCCCACATTTGTTTTCTCCCTTTTGTTATTAGTTGTTTTGGATGTTTATATGCAATGCATTATTGCAACTATGCTGCAATTTCCAAACTATATTGTTTTTCCCATTTTTGAATGTGTATATACAAAACCATAACCCTTTTCTTATTACTATTTACATTATGTACGTCTGTAAGGAACAATAACCTTGTCAATTTTACTATCTATATTATGTGCGTCTGTATTAAGTGTTTGTATAAGGGACAGGTTGTAAGATTAGGCTTTGCCTAAAACCTCTATCCTTTGGTAATAAAGTTCAGTTTCAGTTTCAGTTTCAGTTTCTCTCTCTCTCTCTCTCTCTCTCTCTCTCTCTCTCTCTCTCTCTCTCTCTCTCTCTCTCTCTCTCTCTCTCTCTCTCTCTCTCGCTCTCCATCTCTTTCTCTCTCTTTTGA
This sequence comes from Littorina saxatilis, assembly GCF_037325665.1. Classification (NCBI taxonomy): domain Eukaryota; kingdom Metazoa; phylum Mollusca; class Gastropoda; order Littorinimorpha; family Littorinidae; genus Littorina; species Littorina saxatilis. The sequence continues at coordinate 57,291,579 of NC_090252.1, forward strand.
TTCAGCATGTGCAGAATATGCCAGTAAAGCAAAAGGAACAATTGTAGAATTGATGAAGACCATATGCGATTGTGGCCATTTCTGCGAAAAGGGACATTCTTCACAAATTTATCGAATTTGAGTTTTTGATTTTATTTTACAGACTGTTATATTTAGAACGTGATGTGAGAATTTCAGACCTTGAAATTTATTTATCACGGAGTTATGGACCTTTTTCGGAGATACCCTCAAAATGACTTAAAATAGCCAAACTTTTAAAAACAAACTTTTGCCGGGAAATAGCAAGTTCAATCATCTGCTGTTACTACTTGTATGGTTTTAGGTCAAAATGATGTTTCAATCCAGAGTTATTGCCCTTTTTGTGACGTTACCCTAATTTGTACTTTTCTCATATTTTTCTATCATTCTCTCCTCCCATGCAAAAGAAAAAACCAATCAGCCATATGATTTTTTCTCAAATATCTCTTCTTTCAATGTTAACATACTACCTCTCCCCCCTCCATGTTCTATTCTTTTTCACCCACACACATACAAACACAAACTATTTGAGGCTGTCTGCTGAAAACAATACCAGATTCTGCTGCCTGTCGACTTGAAGTTGTGGTACTTCTGAATTTCATACAAGGATTAAGTGTTCAGTTTCCCCGGTATATACAGCTTCCAGTTGTAGAAAGTAACATGGTGCTGTGTGTCCTTGCACACTTGGAAAAGGTTGTGGGTCTGTCAGTCTGTCCATCACTTCACTGAATTGAAAATGTCATCCGTGCACTCTGCTGTCAAACGTCTCCCTTTTCTTTCAACATGCCATGACATGCCAGTCAGGGTCGAACTTAATGTGGCCGACGATCACGAAATTGTCAAAAAGGATTTGTGCTGTTCATTCACACACAAAACTGCATTGATGCACCATGCTGAAGACTGAAGTTGCTACCCTCCTCTGTATTCTCTGCCTCATTCGCAAGGTAGAAGACTTGCTTCTCTGAAACAAAGGCAACCACAGAGTTATTAATAAACATATTATTTACTAACTACTATTTGCACAGCTCAAGTCTGGTTTGGGGTACCTATCCACTTGCCATTTCTAAGTTGGTGAAATTATCGAAAATGTAGTGTGTGTGTATGTATGTGTGTGCAAGGGCGGATCTGGGGGGGGGGGGGGGTTACACGGGTTACGTAACCCCCCCACCCCCCAAAAAAAGAGGTAATTTATTGGCTCAGGATGCACCAGATAGCTCTATTTTGCTTCTTTGGATAAAAAACATTTCCGGGGGGGCATGCCCCCGGACCCCCCTGCAGGCTTAGGCGCCTTCGGCGCCGTCAACTTGTATCTTCGCAGTCATTTTGTAACCCCCCCCTCAAAAGTGAATTGATCCGCCCTTGTGTGTGTGTGTGTGTGTGTGTGTGTGTGTGTGTGTGTGTGTGTGTGTGTGTGTGCGCGCACCCGGCGTGTGTGTGTGTGTGTGTGTGTGTGTGTGTGTGTGTGTGTGTGCCAGTGTGTGTGTGTGTGTGTGTGTGTGTGTGTGTGTGTGTGAGAGAGAGATGATATAAATGATGATGATAATTTTTTTTAAATAATTGAGGATTGGTGATGATGGTGATAATGATGATGATGTTGATGACGATGATGGTGGTGGTATGTGTGTATTTGTAGGTATGTTTTTAAACTATTTTTTTAACCAGTGTTACTCTCTTTCTCTCAGTTTGCTCGCGTGGAACAGCAAACAAGTCCAGCAATTCACCGGACAGTGCAACAACTAAAGATCTATAGAAGTGCCTGCCCGGCCACAAAGCAGGCGTTCCACAGAATGGAGCCACAACAATGACCAGCCGGTTCCAGTTACAAAGAAATCAGCATGGTTTACCCTTGGGACTTTGCTCAGTAGGTAAAGACAATTCAATATTTTACAATTTGTCAGTACTATAATAAAGGGGAAAAATACAGTTATATGTGTGTGTATGTGCTGTTTTCTCCAACAAAGAAGCACACACACACACACACACACACACACACACACACACACACACACACACACACACACACACACACACACACACACACACACACACACACACATACACACACTGCAGTCCATATGGTAACTTACATGAAATTGTAGCCTGGCATAGATCTAAGTGGAGACAGCAGACGGTAAGAGCAACATTTTCTCATTTACGATGTCCGGCCGTACAAGCGATCAGGAAGATGAAGACCTTGCTTCGCAATATGCTCTTGGAGAAGTCTTTAACCGATTCGTAGTGTGCGTTGGCCGTTGTCATCATGAACGTTTACAACACCATCGTGATCAAGGTATCTGCTTCGACTCCGGGAGTAATGTCCGGGCGAAGTGCAACATAATCATTCTGAATCAACAGCATTGACCTCGTCAACAAAATCGTTGTCTAATCCCAAAGTGACTTCTGTCAGCAGAACATTCCGTGCTCAACTGAGAAGATTGACTTGCCCTTCCACTATCACAATTCACAGCTGAGAAGATTGACTTGCCCTTCCACTATCACCATTCACAGCTGAGAAGATTGACTTGCCCTTCCACTATCACAATTCACAGCTGAGAAGATTGACTTGCCCTTCCACTATCACAATTCACAGCTGAGAAGATTGACTTGCCCTTCCACTATCACAATTCACAGCTGAGAAGATTGACTTGCCCTTCCACTATCACAATTCACAGCTGAGAAGATTGACTTGCCCTTCCACTATCACAATTCACAGCTGAGAAGATTGACTTGCCCTTCCACTATCACAATTCACAGCTGAGAAGATTGACTTGCCCTTCCACTATCACCATTCACAGCTGAGAAGATTGACTTGCCCTTCCACTATCACAATTCACAGCTGAGAAGATTGACTTGCCCTTCCACTATCACAATTCACAGCTGAGAAGATTGACTTGCCCTTCCACTATCACAATTCACAGCTGAGAAGATTGACTTGCCCTTCCACTATCACAATTCACAGCTGCAAAGAATGCGCCAGTCAGTAACCACTGATCTAAATGTCAGTAACTTTAGCCAGGGAAGCAACTAAAGGCGAAAACGGGGAGTAACTGTTCTTCATCGGGCAACTGCGTTTGTCGTCTGCTTCTTCGACGGTCGCGTGAAAGTCAGATCTACCTGAACTATGTTGTATAATAGTGGTTATCCCCAAACGGTTCGATTTGGGTCAATAGATTGAGCTCGCATCTTGATGACGTGTGCGGCGTCCCTGTTCATTTGTCTGAGAGTTGAGTGTTTATCCCCGAGTACGCTAGTACAAGGGCTCAGCATACTTTAATTGTGTGTCTGTGTGTGTGTGTGTCTGTCTTTCTAACACTTAACAGCTTATTGCTGGGAAACTACTGGGCGCAGTTCGTTCAAAAGTTGATACACTAACTTGATAATAGGTCCGATTGATCGTATTAAAACTTCATAATGTTACCTGGGACCAAAATGCGAAATAAACCACAAAAAACTGATTTGGCGGTGGGAGGAATTCGTGGAGCCACAGCCAGCCAGGCAGTCTGATAGAACAGCCGAACTCGTCACACATTGACGAGAAATATAGCGTCATAAAAAGATTACGTCACGGTCAAAAGTCTTTGACGTCTTTTTCTCTCGCGCGGTGTGTGTGTGTGTTCATTTTGTGCACATGTGTTAGTGTTACTGTGTGTGTGTGTGTGTGTGTGTGTGTGTGTGTGTGTGTGTGTGTGTGTGTGTGTGTGTTTATGTGTGTGTGTGTGTGTGTGTGTGAGTGTTTGTGTGTGTGTGTGTGTGTGTGTGCGCGCGTGCATGTGTCTGTACTCGTGTGTGTGTGTGTGTGTGTGTGTGTGTGTGTGTGTGTGTGTGTGTGTGTAAGAAAGAGAGAGAGAGAGGGAGAGAGAGAGGGAGTGAGGGCGAGAGAGTGTGTGTGTGTGTGTGTGTGCGTGTGTGTGTGTGTGTGTGTGTGTGTGTGTGTGTGTGTGTGTGTGTGTGAATGTGTGTGTGCATTTTCACTGTGATCAAATAAAAGAGAAAGGCCAGTCACCACGCACATCCTCGGCTCGCATGCAATGTATTTATATAGCAAAGGGAATGCCTGTAATTCACACAGATCAATCACTTGGTCTTAAACGTGCACAATACAAAAACGTTCATACTGGGGGAGCGAGCCAGTCTGAAGAGTACTTGGGTCCAGCGCGAGCGTTTTTTATTCAAAGCATACACACACACACACCTAAAGTGTGGATGGTTACCTAAGAGGCGGCACTGGGTGTAGTGCCTTTCTAGTGCACTTGCACTACAACAGCACTGGGTGCAGTACTCGCTCCGGCATCGAAGAATTTTGCACTAAAAAATGCACAAAATTTGACCTATTTCGTCGCCTATAGAGGACGGAAAGAATGTCATTTTGAACATTGTTATGACATTCTTTCCGTCAAAAAAGTCAATTTAACGGTGTCAATTTAACCATAAGGCAACCATCCACACGTGTGGACGGAAAGAATGTCATTTTGAACATTGTTATGACATTCTTTCCGTCAAAAAAGTCAATTTAACGGTGTTAAATGAAGCGACCATCCACACAATTAGGTTGCCATCCAGAGTTTAGGTTGCCATCCACGTGTGGATGGTTGCCTTATGGTGATTTAGGCAACCAAACCTGTGGAAACATGGGTACACACACACACACACACACACACACACACACACACACACACGCGCTCAGGCCATACCATAACATGGTGTCAGAAGTGACTACACACAAGAGATTTACACGGAATTTCTGTGAGTAAATAACTTTTAATCACGTTTATCGAACTTTTGAAAGTGTTGTAGTGCAGCCACGTGCGCGCATAGACAGTGATACTGAGGCTAGGGACAGCAACATCAGTAAAATCCCTAGCATAAGCCCACCATTTAGCAAACGCCCACCCCCCAATTTGGGCCAAACGTTGTGCACAGGGGTAACTACCTAGCAAACGCCCACCCTGCTTTTTTCAAAGAGACTATAGTCTAACTTTCACAAGGATTTGTGCAGACTGTTCTAAAAGTCATCTTTTTCCCCTTCTTTACCTTTCAGTGTTTCTTTCCTTTTTACATTTAGTCAAGTTTTGACTAAATGTTTTAACGTTCAAAAAGTATCTATTATTTGTATTATTACTTAAGACTATACATTATAAATGATACCACCACCATCATTACCCCCCTCTCTCTCTCTCTCTCTCTCTCTCTCTCTCTCTCTCTCTCTCTCTCTCTCTTTCTTTCTCTCTCTCTATCTCTCTCTCTCTTTCTCTCTCTGATCTCTCGCGGATCCTGGGAGAAGGAGGCACGCTTCATGTGCTCCGGCTTTTCAAACATCTGCTTTGCGCTACAGTTGTGTTTTCGTGTTTAAAAGTATACGAAAGTGACCATAAGGAATTGCTTAATCGACAGGGAGTAATCTTGTGCTTTGAATGTGAGGATTTCATTAATTATCTTCATCACGATGTGTATTCTCTTTGTGTGATGCCCGATCGGACCGGGCGGTGTGACGTAATGCAGCATCGTGGCGCTGGCTCGCCACGCGTGTAGTGGAGTTTATCTGAGAGTACTGTCTGAGCAGCTTTCCTCGGGTCTAGACAGTCTGCCCAGTGTGTGTGTCAGCATGACGCAACTGACTTGTGGTGTGCTCTGTGGTCAGCCAGCTTAGCGCTGGCTGTACAATCGTTCTTACTTCCTCTGAGGAGGGGATTTTTCGTGCTCAGTGTCGTCATGCTCCAGTGATCATCTCCCCAGCTGTGGCGTGATTACTGATCGCTGGGCAGCCAGCCCTGCGGTCCCAGCCGATATTGTGCCTTAATCCTCTACGTCATCAGTCGGCAATCTGGCCAGACTCTACAATGACGTAACTTTTCCTCCAACGCACAAGGCCATGTGTGCGTGCGTCTATGTGTGTGCTACTTCTACATCCTCAGCCTACACCATCAACAACTCTGACCTCCTCTGACAAAACATAAGGAGGGCAGAACTCACAATGGACTTGAACACCCTCACGTTTAAGTGGGACCCGCTGCTCGACGTAAAACTCGACCCCAAGCAGCTCGCATTCTGGGTCCCCAGTGACCTGGTCCCCACCACGCGCTGCCTCCTATACAGGCGATACGCTGTCGATCGGACCAACAGCGGGGGCACTGTCACCTGGCTCGATCGACAGCAGATACGGCTGGATGGCAGACTGACGGTACAAGAGATTGACGTCTCGCATGAAACCTTCTCCAACATCGACAACATACCCACCCAACTACCTCATCAGCTCTTTACCTCTATCATCCAACTACGCAGAGAACTGGATGATAACGGCAAAAAGGTGAAGAAATGCATCACTATCACGCTGTACTATACCACGGGCACCGTCATGATACAAGGCAAGTAGTGTCAGACGTGGAAGCGTCAGGAATACGACGCCATGATCGCCTGCATCAACGCCCTGTTCGACAGCACCACCGACAACCCGCTGCTCAGACAACCATCCAAACTAACAGCGCTTCTGGCCCCGCCCCCATCTGCACCAACTGAGCTCTCATCCGACGACACCCGTCGCTCGTCGTTCATGCTGGCACTTCCGGCTCCCAAATCTACGTCAGCTAAACCTCCTTCGGACTCCATGAGTCGTCGCTCTGAGCGCCTGCGTTCCAGAGCCACTGAGCAGGAAGTGCCGGTCAGCCCTGACACGCCTCCCCTGCCTGTCCAGATTTACGGCTCTGCGCCTATCAGCACAGATCGGGAGTTAGATAGCACGGTGCAACCCAGTCCTATCTCTCCCACCCCATCTTCCCCACCTGCCTCAACCACCCCATCATCTTTCACGCCCCCTACTGTTACTCTATCCTTCCCCCCCATATCCACCACCATCATCCTTACCCCAGCCACCCACGTCGCTACTACTTCCACACACACCCCTCCCAACATCACTACTACTTCCACACTCGCTCCCACCGCTAGTGCCCCTGCCTCCTCATCTGCTGGCTCCCTCTCCCCCCTGCCAGTCAGTGACGTCACTGACCCTCCTGCCCGTGACTCGGAGTGTAGCGGTGACGACGAGGAGTTGTCTGACCTCGAGTCCGGTCATGCCTACGCCCCTCCTCCCGCTCGTCGCAAGCATCGCCGCGCTGTCAGAGCCGCGCCACGTTCCAGTCCGCTGACGCTGTCCCAGGCCAAGCAGGGCCTAAAGACCCTACACCACAGCGTCGGCAGTCTGCAAGCTCACCAAGCACAGTCTAACAACACTATCGTTGGCCTGCTGGGGGACGCGAAAGCCCAAGTAACCAATTCTTTAAAACTTCACTTCAAGACAAAATGCACCAAGCTCGAGGAAACTGTCCGGTCCCTAACCAGTGGGGTCGAGGCAGTCGAAAGTGACAACAAAAGCCTGAAGTCAAAAAACAAAGACTTACAGTCGCAGATCTCTGATCTGCATAAGAAACTCAACAAGTCAACTGCTGGTGCTGCTAAACAAGGGAAAACAGTGGCCAGTCAGACCGCCCATCCCCCACTCTTGAACTCACCCCCACCGCCCCCAGCCCAACCTCTCTCACCCCATGCGCACTCTAGTCACTCTCTCTCATCACCCGCAAATCGTTCCCCTCAAAGCCCCACAGATAACCCAAGTGAAGCCAGCTCCACCCGTGACCCCCCGTACTGAGCTGTCTGACGCGCGGGTTCAGACCGGAAAAACCCATGTCCTGCTAGGAGACTCAGTGTACCGCTTCATTCGGCCTGACCTAGTGTTCCCATACAACCAGGGCCAGAAGATCAGCGTGTCGGGCATCACGGTCGACGATCTGCTGCACTGGCTGCGCTACACCCCAGTCAACAAAGAAGTGCAGCAGATCGTAGTCCACGTAGGCGTGAACACCTGCCTCACCGACGTTGTCACCGGCAGCAGGTGGTTGGAACTAAAAAAGTGGCTTAGAAAAGTTTTTCCCAACGCCCGCCTAGCCTTTTCCTCCATTCTCCCCCCTCTCCGCAAGAGTGAGTTCCTGTGCAAAACAGTGGTCGAATCCAACATGCATCTTGCGGAGATGTGTGAGAGTGAGGGCGTTGATCTCATCGACAACACCTGCACCTTCCGCACTGCCAAGGACCTGCCTAAAAAGGCGTTGTACCACGACAATCTTCACTCCAGTACTCCCCATGGTCTGGCAAAGTTGACCATGAACATCCAGGCTGCTATTCCTTCTCCTCACACCACCGACCGTAATGACAGGTCTGGCCAGCCCTCCGGTCTCCATAACAACAACTCCTCAGTCCGACCTTCCTATGCTCAAGCAGTACACGATAGCCGTCCCAAGCGTGGTAACCCTCTACTCCCCACCCCAACAAGTGTCCCGCTGGGCAGTACAGACTCGCCTGGCCGGTCCTCCCAGAGACCGCTCGGCCTGGTCCTCTCACCCCAACCAGGTCAACCCTCCCAACCCACGTGACCATCTCCTCCCCGGCAACCACTCTGCCTGGTCTTCTCGCCCCACTCAGGTCAACCCTCCCTACCTACGTGACCATCTCCTCCCCGGTAACCACTCTACCTGGTCCTCTCGCCCCAATCAGGTCAACCGCCTCCAGCCATCGCCACAGCGGGGCTCTTCCAATCCACGTGACCGTCTCCTGTCCGCCCGCAATCAGCCTGATTGGCCGATCTCTGCTGGTTACCCCATTGCCCAGTCTCCACCCACAAGAGATTATTACCCCACTCCTCCCCATCCGTCATTCAATGGTCCCGCTCTCCTTCCCATGCTGATGTCCTTACTGAGGGCACAAGCGTTATGTTAATTGTGGGTGTGTGTGCGTGTATGTGTGTGCGTGTGTGTGTTTGTGTGTGTCTATGTATGAGTGTTTACGAAATAGCAGTTCATCATGAATGTGTGTCTGTTCGTACGTACCTTGGCCGTGCGTAATTCCTAGTGACTAAATTGTCTTCCTTCGTGAAAATTGCACGTTTAATTTCTGGAGTGAACTTATTTTAAGGATATTGTTCGTCTGCCTCATGTGCTTACCGGTATCTATTTTGAACTCCACAATGGACTATATTACATGGTAATTCAGTTCTCCTCGTGAACACTGATGGTAACCATTGTGTTTTATTTTGACTTGATCGGACCCACTGACTTTGAGTGACCATTGTGTTTTAATTGACTTGGTCGGACCCGTGTGACCGTGTGACCATAGCGATCAAAGTGCCTGTATTAGTTACACTTGCACGCTGAATGTTTTATTATGTTTTTACCGACAGCCATTGCTAGTGATTTTAATTAGCTGCTGCCGTATTTCTTGAGTTGTTCTTGCTTATTTGCTTTAATTCTTTGTTTGAAGTTTTCGTGTATTCCTTCTTCTTGTGTTTGATAATGCTGCATGTTGGTCATTTAAATGTTTACCATCTAGATGCTAAAGTACAAGACATATGCAATTTTCTACACAGCGCAACCCCCGTGTACCACTTATACGGCATCACCGAATCACGCTTACACGACAGCATCCCCGATACCCGCATCCGTATCCCTGATTATGACGTCATACGTCGTGATTCCCGTCGTACGGGTGAAAATGGCATCGCTGCTTACATCCACTCTTCCATTGTTCAATACACGCGTAGAAGACCTGACTTAGAACACAAAGACATTGAATGCATGTGGCTAGAGTTTAAACTAAAGGAAACAGCCCCTTCTACTCTTGTTTGTTTTCTTTACAGAAACCCTTCTGCCATTGGTGACTGGTACGATGACCTTATCGAGATGATAGATACAGTGTATAAATGTAAACCTCACGCAGACATCCTGTTACTCGGGGACTTTAATATTGACTTATTAAAACCTCAGCCTCGATGGGATGGGATTGTATCATCACTAGGTTTCAAGCAGCTTATAACTTTACCTACGAGAGTCACAGAAACTTCATCTACTTTGCTTGATCACATCTACTCAAACAACCACTCCTCAGTACTAAATGCTTCACTCGCAGATCTTAGCATTAGTGATCATTCTCCAATATTCTGTACTAAAACCACTAAAATGCCAAAATCAAATCATAAAGGTCACACAGTCATATCTTTTCGATCCTTTAAAAATTTTGATCGTGATTCCTTCCTGTCCGATCTCAACGTAGCACGATTTGACCAAGTTTTCAACCACACGGTCCCTGATCAAGCATTAGAATGTTGGTATGACACCCTATTACCTATAATAAACAAGCACGCACCTATAAAGAAAATGAGAGTAAAACATCCTAAACTTCCACCCTGGATGTCCAATAAAATAACTGAAGCCATGGATCAGCGTGACCTGTTAAAAAAAGCTAAACAATTCCAAGATTATAAAACAGCTAGAAATAGGTTAAAAAACATGGTTCGTGACTCAAAGAAAGCTTACTTTAATAAACTCGTTGAGAATAACCGGGATATCTCGCAGATCTGGCGTGCACTAAATTCACTCATCAGAGGTTCCACCTCTAACTCCACCCAGATCTCCCGTCACTTAACGCCAGACATCTTTAACTCTCACTTTTCGTCTGTAGCTACCTCTCTTAGCAACCCTGACAATGCCTCTCCCAACAACTCTGACAATCTATCCCTCTACTGCAAACAAAAGACGGCGAATAAAGCACCCTTTCAAATCCCACCCATTGCAGTGCACGAATTAGGACGACTGATTTCACAACTTCAGAACAAAAAATCTTCAGGACCTGATGAAATCAGCAACCACTTATTAAAACTCTCCCTTCCTTACACAGTTGACTCTCTCACATATATCTTCAATCTCTGCATACAGCGCAACACCTTTCCGCAAGCACTAAAGAAAGCTAAAGTTATTCCTCTCCCCAAATCCAAAAACACTTCTGATGTTAGCAACTACTGCCCTATTTCCCTACTCTCAGTACTATCAAAGCTTCTTGAAAGACATATTCACATTAATCTCACAAAATACATGGACCGTTTGGCCCTTTTCCACCCCTTGCAGTCTGGTTTCCGCAGTAACCACTCATGTTCTACTGCGCTCTCGCTTTTGACAGACAAATGTCTGTCAGCCATAAATTCCTCCCAGCTCTCTGGGGTCGTATACTTAGATTTTTCTAAGGCCTTTGACCTCGTTGATCATAAAATTCTCCTCCACAAATTATCACTATATCTCAATGGATCTGACTCTCTGTCTTTCTTTCAGTCTTTCCTTGAAAACCGATCGCAACAAGTCTATGTACATGGTGCGTACTCAAGAGAGGAGTCCGTGTTATATGGAGTACCCCAGGGCTCTGTCTTAGGTCCTATTCTTTTCTGTATTTACGTTAATGACCTTCCACTTCACTTCTCTGACAACTCAGTAGAATGCCACATGCTCGCTGATGACACAACACTACGGACACAAAATAGACGCCTTGAAAATATTCAACAATCTCTTCAGCACACCCTTAGAGACATCTCACAATGGTGCTCTGAAAACAACATGGTCCTAAACCCTCTGAAATCTAAATCAATGGTAATTACAACGCGCCAGAAGCATCAGCTGTCCACCCTCTCACTAGATCTCACCATCAACGGAAACTCAATAGAAAAGGTTAGCGAACACAAACTGCTAGGCGTGATTATCGATGATAAGCTTAGGTGGCATTCCCACATTGAACATCTGTGTAAACGCGTTTCAAGAAATTTATTCCTACTTTCAAAACTTCAGTCAGTCATAACTTTAGACGCCCGAAAAATGTTCTACAACGCCCACATCAAACCTTACATTGATTATGCCTCTGTCATCTGGGATGGCTGTAGTGATGCATTATTCAAAACTATAAATTCTCGTCATCGTAGGTCAGCTAAACTCATTCTGCCTGACCCATCACTAACTACTGACGCAAAACTGACAGCCCTCAATATACCTCAACTTAAACAACAGCTTTTATTTAATAAATCAGTTTTCATGCACAAGATCCTACATGACCAAGCACCCGAATATCTAACTCACTTGTTTCAATAAACACCTTCTCGGTATTCCACTTTCAAGCATAATCTGGCCTGCCCGAAGCCACGCATTGACATATTTAAAACTAGTCTTTCATACTCGGGAGCTTATGTCTGGAACTCCCTACCTACATGCTTAAAATCGACCAGTAACCTTAAAACATTCAAAACACATCTGCAAAAATACATTCAAACATCACTTTTATGTAATGTGCCTGGTTGCTGAAAATGTGCATGTATGTGTCTTGCGTCAACTTGGTGTGATAAGAATACATTCTCGTGTATTACTCCTTCTAGTATCTAAGATAGTATTACTGCATTTTATATTGGCATGGTGATTCCTTCATAATCTAAGATGGTCTATATTAGGTCATGAACGTTTTTTTTTTTTTTTTTTTACTTTGCTACCTGATCCTTTATTTGGTTAGTGTGTCGTGTTATGTTGGCTTGCCTTATAAGTTAGTTGATCTTCTGTGTGTGTGTGCGTGTGCGTGTATATATATGTGTGTGTGTGTGTTCTGATAATGTATGGTTGTACTGCCCGTATTGTGATATCTGTATATCACATGTCGGTAAAAAATGATCTTATTCTTATATTACTATTATTGCGTGTGTCTGCGTTTCATCATAAAAAGTTTGTTCCTATGTATTCCCATTTCGATTATAACCATTTTGCTTAGATCAGGACTAGCTGTAAGAAAGGTCCTACGGACCTAATGCTATCTTTCCTGTAATAAAGTTCAATGTTTCAATGTTTCAATGTTTCTCTCTCTCTCTCTATCTTTCTCTCTCTCTCTTTCTTTCTCTCTCTCTCTCTCTCTCTCTCTCTCTCTCTCTCTCTCTCTCTCTCTCTCTCTCTCTCTCTCTCTCTCTTTCCTTTCATCAGTATCGTAATTTGCATGTCATGTTATGCTCTGGCCTTATTTGTAGGCGAACGGTATGTTATATGTCCGTCTGTCGGTTATGTCCTAATGTTGTATATATATGTCTAATATACTTGCCATTTACATATTTAATATACAAGTTGAAGAATGAATGATGATCGAGACGAGGGTTGTGGTGTATGTGTGTGTGTGTGTGTGTGTGTGTGTGTGTGTGTGTGTGTGTGTGTGTGTGTGTGTGTGTGTGTCTGTGTGTGTCTGTGTGTCTGTGTGTGTGTGTAGAGCGATTCAGACCAAACTACTGGACCGATCTTTATGTAATTTGACATGAGAGTTCCAGGTTATGATATCCCCGGACATTGTTTTTCATTTTTTCGATAAATACCTTTGATGACGTCATATCCGGCTTTTTAAAATAGTTGAGGCGGCACTGTCACACCCTCATTTTTCAATTAAATTGATTGAAATTTTGGCAAAGCAATTTTCGACAAAGGCCGGGGTTTGCTATTGCATTTCAGCTTGGTGGCTTAAAAACTAATGAGTGAGTTTGGTCATTAAAAATCGGAAACTTGTAATTAAAATTATTATTTTATTAAACGATCCAAAAACAATTTCATCTTATTCTTCGTCATTTTCTGATTTCAAAAACATATACATATGTTATATTTGGATTAAAAACAAGCTCTGAAAATTAAAAATATAAAAATTATGATCAAAATTAAATTTCCGAAATCGATTTAAAAACTATTTCATCTTATTCCTTGTCGGTTCCTGATTCCAAAAACATATAGATATGATATGTTTGGATCAAAAACACGCTCAGAAAGTTAAAACGAAGAGAGGTACAGTAAAGCGTGCTATGAAGCACAGCGCAACCGCTACCGCGCCAAACAGGCTCGTCACTTTCACTGCCTTTTGCTCTAGCGGCGGACTACGTTCAGTTCCACAGCTTGACTAAATGTAGTAATTTCGCCTTACGCGACTTGTTCTTTCTTTTTTTCCTTCACTTCTACTCACACGACCTAACTTACATGCTTTCAGGGTTTGTATTCACTCAATTACACGGTTGAGCACAACAATTACTTTGTGCAAAGGGGTCTATCCCTAGCAAACGCCCACCTCCAATTTTGCCCTAAATCAGTGCACAGGGGGGGTGGGCTTATGCTAGGGATTTTACGGTACTAGCATGTATAGGGGAAGAAGGCATGGAAGTGTATGATGGCATGCAGTTCAACGGTGGGGAGAACAAGAAAGATATTAACGTTGTTCTCCAGAAGTTTCAAGACTTTTGCGTTGGGTCAACTCTTGAAGCTTTTGAAACATATAAGTTCCACACCAGAAACCAAGATTCCTCTGAGTCTATTGAAGCATATGTTGCAGCTCTGCGCAAGCTGGCGAAAAACTGCAATTTTGGAGAAATGGAAGACAGAATGCTGCGTGATCGCATTGTGGTGGGCGTGAAGAGCGATGCTGCTCGTGAGAAACTTTTAGAAGATTCCACGTTACATTTCAAGAAAGCAGTCGATGTCTGCCGAGCTTACGAGACATCTCAACAGCAGCTTCAGGAGATGTCAAAAGACGCTTCAGTTGATCGCTTCACCTCATCTAACAAGTCAGGCAGTCCACCGACTGGAAAGCAAAAACCCTAAAAGTCCAAGTCCAAGTCCTTCCAATATACCCAAAACCCTACCAGTCCCAGACAGTCCCATTGCTCTCGTTGTGAGAGAACCCCCACCTCACAACAGAGAAGCATGTCCAGCCAAGAACGCCAAGTGCCACCAATGCTCCAAGGTGGGCCATTATGCGACGGTCTGCCGTTCATCCAACATCCAAACAGTGGAAGAGGGAGAAGGAGCTGAAGCTTATTTGGGTTCTGTGGTTGGTGAAGTGACGTCAGATAAGTGGCGGATCACAGTCAAGATCGAGGGTGCTGACCAAGTGTTCAAGATTGACACTGGAGCCGACGTGACTGTCATCCCGGACAACCTAGTTCCAAGTTCAAAGCGCCCGCTAGAAAAAGCAGGGAAGAAACATTTCGGTTCAGGGAGAGCCGAAATGAGTGTAGTAGGCAAGTTCAAAGGCAAGATCACCTACAAGGAGAAGACTGCGATCCAATATGTGTTTGTGGTGAAAGGGTTAGAGAAACCACTCCTGGGTAGGACTGCCATAACTGCCCTGAAACTCGTAGAAAGAGTCAGCTACGTAGCAGAAACACTCGAGACAAGCAGCAAGAGGCAGTACCCAAAGCTTTTTGAAGGACTGGGTAAAATCCAAAACTCGTACAAAATAAGGCTGAAGGAAAACTCAGTTCATTTTGCTGTGTCCACACCAAGACGTTTGGCTTTGCCCCTCAAGGGTAAGGTCAAGGCAGAACTTGAGAAGCTGGACAAACAAGAAGTAATCCGACCTGTGACGCAGTCAACAGACTGGTGCGCTCCCATCGTTACAGTACCAAAAAACAACGGCAAGGTCAGGCTGTGCGTCGACCTGACAAAACTGAATGAATCGGTGAGAAGGGAGAACTTCCCGCTTCCCTCTACGGATCAGCTGTTAGCCCAATTGTCAGGAGCAAAAGTATTCTCGAAGTTGGACTGTAACAGTGGATTCTACCAGATTCCGTTGGGCGAAGACAGCCAACTTCTGACGACGTTCATCACGCCGTTCGGAAGATACTGCTATACAAGACTACCTTTCGGGATAAGTTCGGGTCCTGAAGTGTTCCAGAGGACCATGACTCAACTCTTCTCGGGACAAAGCGGCGTCATCTGTGACATAGACGACCTCCTGATCTACGGTCGTAACCAGAAAGAGCATGACGACAACCTGGATCACGTTCTGAAAAAGCTGGAGAACGCTGGCGTGACGCTGAATGCAGAAAAGTGCCAGTTCTCCAAGGAAACAATCAAGTTCCTAGGACATGTGGTGTCCAGAGACGGAATCGCGATTGATCCTGACAAGGCTGCAGCCATCAAGAACTTTCCGAGGCCAGCAAACATTTCTGATCTCAGGAGACTGTTAGGGATGGTCAACCATGTTTCCAAGTTCGCAGGTTCCACTTTAGCAGAAGACGTCAAACCACTGATAGATCTTCTGAAGAAGGACAACGATTGGTCCTGGGACAACATGCAGGAGACGGCGTTTCAGAACATCAAGACGAAACTGATGTCCGCCCCAGTTCTTGCTCACTACAGTCCCGACAGGAAGACGGTTGTCTCTGCTGATGCTTCATCGTATGGATTGGGAGCAGTCCTCTTCCAGAAGCAAACAGACGAAACTCTTAAACCCGTGTTCTACGCCTCCAGATCAATGACGCCAACAGAGCAGAGGTACGCGCAAGTAGAAAAAGAAGCACTTGCTGCAACCTGGGCGTGTGAGAAGTTCTCGGAGTATATCACATGACTAGCAGATCTGACTATTGAAACAGACCACAAACCTCTGCTGGCACTATTAAAGACAAAGAACCTTGATGAACTCACACCACGCATACAGAGATTCAGAATGCGCCTGATGAGGTACCTTTACAAGATAGTGTATACTCAAGGGAAGAACCTCATCACCGCAGATGCACTCTCCAGGGCCCCAACTCAAGAGCCTGGAGAAACAGAGAAGAAACTCGAAGAAGAAAGCGACCTCCTCATCCACCAAGTTATTGGCAATCTTCCTGCCACAGAGAGGAGATTAGAAGAAATCAGAAAAGAAACAGGACAAGATCCTCTGTGTGAAATATTAAAGAAGTACACTCAAGAAGGATGGCCATACTCCTGTCCAGACAACGAGAAACTGAAAGCTTTCTACGCAGTACGCCATGAGATATCCATCCATGAAGGACTCCTGCGGTATGCAAGTAGAATTATCATTCCAGAGACTTTGCGAAAAGATGTTTTGCAGAAAGTGCATGCAGGACACCAGGGCATTGTAAAATGTCGTGCCTTGGCCAGAGAGAGCGTTTGGTGGCCTGGATTGTCTTCACAGATCGAGACGATGTTGACAAACTGTCCGACCTGTATGCAAGAAAGAAAAGTCCCCCCTGAGCCTCTCATCCCAATGCAGACTCCAGAATTTCCATGGCATAAAGTTGGTATGGACCTCTTTGACTTCAAAAGAGAGCAATACCTCCTAGTCATAGACTATTACTCTCGCTTTATCGAGTTAGCCACCATAGCCCACATTAAAAGCATCTTCTCCAGACATGGTGTTCCACAGAGTGTAATAACAGACAATGGACCTCAATTCAAAAATGAAGAATTCAGAAAGTTTGCATCAACATACAAGTTTGACCATACTACCAGTAGTCCTTATTACCCACCTGCAAACGGTGAAGCTGAAAGAGCGGTGGAGACAGTCACAAACTTACTGAAAAAGGCAGATGACCCCTACATCGCCATCATGATGTATCGAGCCACTCCACTACAGATAGGGTAAAGCCCCGCAGAACTCCTGATGGGGGGAAGATAAGAACCATCGTGCCCTCCATTTCAAGGAACTTCATGAGCAAAAGCCAAGGTTCACTTGAAGTTGCCAAAGCCGATGCTGAACAGAAGATGAAGATGAAGCTCAACTTCGACAGAGCTCATCGTGCCAGAGTTGCGCCTGAACTAGTACCAGGACAGCCTGTGCTGGTTGGACCAACTGGACAGAGCTCATCGAGCCAGAGTTGCGCCTGAACTAGTACCAGGACAGCCTGTGCTGGTTGGACCAACTGGACAACAAGGCGTCATCACCAAGACTTTGCCCTTTCGTTCCTACGAAGTACAGACGCCAAGTGGCAGCAAGAGAAGAAACAGACGACACCTTGTCCCTCGGGACCTTGCAGCCACCAGAGACTTTCAGACCCTGGAGTGTCCTCGCTGATCCCGGTCCAAGCTCAACACCCTGGAGACATCAGCATTCCGCAAGCTATGCCGGAACCAGTCACCGCCAGTGATCCTGTGCCAGTAGACAACCAAGTCTACACCCGAAGCGGCCGCCCAGTCAAGAAGCCGGACAGATTGGACATATGAAAACTTCGCGAACATTCAGTGAACTTGAAAGCTTCGCGAACATCGAAATCGATATCGAAAGATGCGCGACAAAGTTTGTCTTCGCGATTTTTAAAGAGGGATGTTGTATAATGGTTATCCCCAAACGGTTCGATTTGGGTCAATAGATTGAGCTCGCATCTTGATGACGTGTGCGGCGTCCCTGTTCATGTGTCTGAGAGTTGAGTGTTTATTCAAAGCATACACACACACACGCACAGGCCATAACGTAACAAACTATGCGTATAGATCCGTCTAGTGAAATGTGGCTGTGCGATGATTTGGCGACATCACTTCCCTGAATGTGCTTCCAGATGAAAGTTTATATTACCGTTAAACATTTGAAACATTGCCTGAACAACGATACAAAAGGAAATAAACACAACCCTTGTCATGTTGTGCCACTGAGGTGGGAGTGTCCTTTCAAACATGTCATCTCTGACGTCAAAGAGGACAAATTAATCTGATTTCCAATTCAGTACACCATTTGGCTTTTTGACCAACGAGGACTGGTACTGGGTGACTCGATTTCATGTACATAATATGTACACGCTCATGAAAATATGATTAATTTGTTAAATGGTTGGTCTCTCTAACGAATGTGGGATAACGAGTGATTCTGTTCGTTTGGTTTGAAAACAAGTGTTGTCATTATGCACGCGAATATGGATCATGTGGATTTGCGTGATTGGATCGAAATGCTTGGCTGTCAGCGGGCTAAGTTTTGATCAGACATGATATCCGTTTATAGGAAAGTATTTCTTAACCCCAAATATCTCACTAGTTCTTTGCAGTGAACACTTTGAGTATTGTAGCTTTCGTCCAGGATTGGGGTGTGATTTACTAGGAATGATGGCGATGAAAATACCTCATGATGACAATAATTAGGCCATGCAGCATTATTATAGCGCCAAATGTGTAAATAAGGCCGACTATGAAAACTGCTGCAACGGATGCCGCAGCTGATTCTCATAACTTAGTACTTGCTGATCAATGTAAACATTACTTTCTATAATACACATTATTTACATGCCGTTTTCGTACACTGACAATATCAACCTTCGTCGGTCGTCGTGGGCCCGTGTGGACCCAGACGGGTGTTTTTAATTGCAAATATCTCTTAAATCAGTTGAAATTTGTTAATGAGTTTTTAAGAATGCCTCAGACACCTACAAAAAACTCATGTCCTAAAAGATCATTAAATTTCAGCGATAAGTAATTAAGAAAACAAAGGTCACATTTAGACTACACACGGAAGACATCGTGGGGCCGTGCGGACCCATGTTTCTCAAACTGAAGGAACTTACATAAAAACTAGGGACAGAAGTCACAAACCTTCAGGTATTGGCTCTAAACATCATTTTCTACGATCTGTTTAATTTTAGAGTTAATAAGCAAGTTGCGTGGAGCGAAATTAATACATAACAATGTGGGTTCACACGGCCCCACGACGTCTACAGAAGGGTATTCACGTTTTTTTCCTTTTTTGAGAAGCTTTAGTCCGCACGGTAATAATCAAATGAATAAATATAGGTTACATACTCCGAGTTCTGATTATCTTGCATATTTTCCCGAGGGTCGATTTTCATGTATTACCGAGCCTTTGGCGAGGTAATACATGAAAATCGACCAGAGGGAAATTATGCAAGATATTCAGGACGAGGTGTGTAAGCTATTCATCCCATTACTCCGACGTTTTCATTAAAAACACTTACTTTTTCCACTAAAACCTGCCCGTGCTTGTTTTCAGCTTGCCAAAAGCCTCCGCAGTCGAAATTCATGTTAATGAATTCATGCGCAAAGCTAGTTCCCATTTGTCAGCATAATGGACGGCGTCATTCGACTTGTATGTGGACATTCAGTCATTCATATTGCTTATAAAAAGGTCTGCTATCTGCTTTTACATTTTGAAAGTCATTTTAAAATATCCCTGTGTATATTTGACATCGGCTTTCGTTATACTCAATTCGGCATACCGGGTTTATATTTTTACCAGAATTGCGC
>NC_090252.1:57316431-57378931 GCF_037325665.1 Littorina saxatilis
TCACCCAATGTCTGTGGATATAGTACCTTGTTTGTAATCTGACCCAAATCTCACATTGCAGTGTCTGTGGATATAGTACCTTGTTTGTAATCCGACCTAAATATCACATGTCACACAGTGTCTGTGGATATAGTACCTTGTTTGTAATCCGACCTAAATATCACATGTCACACAGTGTCTGTGGATATGGTACCTTGATTGTAATCTGACCCAAATATCACATTTCACACAGTGTCTGTGGATATGGTACCTTGTTTGTAATCCGACCTAAATATCACATATCACACAGTGTCTGTAGATATAGCACCTTGTTTGTAATCTGACCCAAATATCACAGTACAGTGTCTGTGGATATAGTACCTTGTTTGTAATCTGACCTAAATATCACGTTTCACACAGTGTCAGTGGATATGGTACCTTGATTGTAATATGACCCAAATATCACATGTCACACATTGTCTGTGGATAGGTACCTTGTTTGTAAACCGACCCAAATATCACATTTCACACAGTGTCCCGCTGGATATGGTACCTTGTTTGTAATCCGACTCAAATATCACATTTCACAGTGACTGCGGATATGGTACCTTGTTTGTAATCTGACCTAAATATCACATTTCACACAGTGTCTCTGTGGATATGGCACCTTGTTTCTAATCCGACCCAAATATCACATTTCACACAGTGTCTGTGGATATAGTACCTTGTTTGTAATCTGACCTAAATATCACATATCGAAAGCTTTTATGATCATCCACTGTAATCTTTAGAATCAGTATTTGTAGAAAATATGATTTTAAAAGAAAGTTGAGCATTGCCAACACATATACAAAACATCGCACCAATTAAATTTAATCATAAATAAATTTAAAACAATTAAATTATGCAAAGCTGTCTTTATTTCACTTGGTGTGATACTGAATTTGCACAACCTTTTGGCGCTATGATGTCTTGTGCGGTCATTGTCAAACTAAGAATAAGAAAGACAAGATAGTTATAATTTTTCAAGTAGAGAAAACTGTCTTCTTTAATTACGTACCAGAAATATCTGTTCTGTGTATAAGTACAGTTACTAGAAGTGAGGTACTATACTTTTCAATAATTGTTAGACAACCTGTTACACATGTCATGCATTTAGGGCACTAATGTCCCTTTGTTTATCTGATCTCGAAACAACACTCTGCCTTATTTGATTCTCACTGTGTATATTTTTTGTACATTTGTCCTCCCATTTATGCATAGGTAATAATTTTGGTCGTTATACTAGACCGATTAATTGATTTTGTGAAATGTTCATCATGTACATTGATTTTGTGTGTGTAATGTAAGGCACTTATGCATTGCTGACTAGTTATACTTCTAGCATCGCAACAGAAGCTACAGTACAGGGCATAAAGACGACTCCCTGTTTTTTTGTGAAACTCTTAATTTTAAATCTTTTTTTTAATGAAAATGTACTCAATGTAGTCAATGTGTAATTTTGTGATACAGTATTCTTCAAGTATTTCAAATGCAGCTACAGGATAGGGCACTAAGGTGACTCTCCAGTGATTTTGACCTTTTTTATGTGACTGTATATAATTACTTACAAAATATAAGAGCACTTTGCTAGTGAATGAGTATTGTTTGGTGATACTTCAAGCATTGCAGCTACAGGATAGGGCACTATTAAAGTGACTCCCCAGTGATTTTGACCTTTTTTATGTGACTGTATACAATAAATTGGCTTATTATTATGATATTGAATATAAGGTATGATCTTCAGACTGTTGTTTTGTCTTGAAGTTTTGTTGTGGAAATGTGTGCTTGAGTGTGTTTGTGTGAGGTGCGAAGTATCGGTCAAACATATGACGAAGACATGTCATTCATACCGTTAACATATGACATAATTATAGCAAACAATGTCATTTGTGTCATGGCAACCATCTAATTTTCATATGACAATGTCATTTGTGATGTGGCAAACAAATGATTTTCATATTTCAGTGTCACTTGTAATGTGGTGTAAATGAGGTTTTCATCTGACAATGTCACTTGTGATGTGGCAAACTAGTGTTTTTGACATGTCATGTTCACCTAAAAACCATATGGTAGCCATTCCAAAACCATTTGCAATTTATCTATGACTGACATATGGTTTTACTATATGATTTCCACATGCCATGTCATATGTTTTTCATATGCTGGGCATATTTCTCTGCTGCCTGGGATGTCACACAGTGTCACATTGAACATATTACCTTGTTTGTAATTTGACCTAAATATCACGTTTCACACAGTGTCTGTGGATATGGTACCTTGTTTGTAATCCGACCTAAATATCACATGTCACACAGTGTCTGTGGATATAGTACCTTGTTTGTAATCTGACCCAAATATCACATTTCAGTGTCTGTGGATATGGTACCTTGTTTGTAATCTGACCCAACTATCACATTTCAGTGTCTGTGGATATAGTACCTTGTTTGTAATTTGACCCAAATATCACATTTCAGTGTATGTGTGGATATGGTACCTTGTTTGTAATCCGACCTAAATATCACATTTCAGTGTCTGTGGATATAGTACCTTGTTTGTAATCTGACCTACATATCACATTTCACACAGTGTCTCTGTGGATATAGTACCTTGTTTGTAATCTGACCTAAATATCACATTTCACACAGTGTATCTGTGGATATAGTACTTTGTTTGTAATCTGACCTAAATATCACATTTCACACAGTGTCTCTGTGGATATAGTACCTTGTTTGTAATCTGACCTAAATATCACATTTCACACAGTGTCTGTGGATAGAGTAACTTGTTCCCCAAATGAATGTTGCCACATGTGTATGTGTGTGTGTGTGTCTGGGGGGGAGGGGAGGTGGGTGTGTACACGGTTTGTATTATGAACAGATTCTGTGAAGACATTACCTTTCACTCATCGCTGCCTCTTTTTCTGAAGAAATGGAGAAAGAAAAAGGTATTTTAACACAATAAAGTTGAACGTTAAGCACAATATCAGTAGAAAACAAAGCAACAGCTGTTCAAGTTTGCTTGCATCACTCACAACCAGCACCCACATCTGTCACTTCTGGTTCCCCCGACAACTGTATGACCTTCACCTTGGGTCTGTTATTGAAAGTCGATTGGAGATTTGTTTTTGCTTTCTTAATTTATATCTGAGGTTTTTTTTTATCCCGAGACTCCGGATATAAGAACTAATAGGCAATGTCTTTCTTTTATCTGTGGAAAAGAAATGTAATTATATCTTTGGATAAGCATTGCATTGTATGCCCGCAGGCAGGCGCGTGAATGTGCATGTGATTATGGATGTTTATGTTTGTAATTTCATGTCGTTGGGATAAGTATGTGCGTGCGAATTAATATGTGTATTTTCATGTGTTTTTGACGACTTGTGGTAGGGTTACGGACTTAGCACATGGTGGCCGCCATTGTTAGTCTCAGCTTTCCTATGTGTGGGGGGAACTCAAACTTTTGGTTAGAAAACACGTGAAAAACAAACAATTTCAAACAATAATTGTGAAAAGTGTCGTCATAGTTGCGACAAATGTATCATTAAGTCATGTTTTTTTTAAACAAAGGGACGTACTCGCTTCTCGTTTTTTGTCCCAAGCTGAAAGTGACTGGAAATCTGTCGCTGTCTCTACGGGACAAATAATCGGAAAGGTTGAAACACGTTTCCCACGCAGTTTAGCATGTGAACAATGTATGCGAGGACGTTTCACTTATGAAATACTTGTGCAAAGTGATTGGCTGCAGCTTGGTTATGGCCTACATGGGTTCTGTGTGCTGATCAGTTTTACAAAGCAAGCCATGTTGTAGTACAGTTCCACGTGTTTGTTCCACGTGTTTTCTAACCGGAAGTTACGCCCCCCCCCCACACACACACAAACCGTATGGCCTTCACCTTGGGTCTGTCAATTATGCTGGGTCACGGGGTACTGCAAGTCGTGAATCAAGAAAAACAAATTTGTTTTAAACCCAACTTAAAACATCAACCAGGAAGCTAAGTTGCTCGTGTAGAAAAAAAAAATCACACACACACAAAGACACGAGCACACAGACCCGAACATGCACGCATTTGAAAGGCAAGTACTTTGGAATATATTACGTGCATGCATAAGCAGTTAGCGAAACACCCCCCCCCCCCTTCACACAGGCATACAAATGCACGCACGCACGAACACACGCATGCACACACACGCATGCACAGACACAGACCCACACACACATTCACGCACACACACGCAAGCACTGACAAGTACACCCAAACAAGAACATGCACGCCAATTGGGAGGACATAATTATGACAACCAATTCAGTAGGCTGTTGACGATATCTTCATGTACTGCTTGTCTGTCGCGTTTTCTACGGCAGATGTCGACAGTGCTATTGTAGAACTGCAGTCTATTCTTTCTTTCTTTTTTCAACAGATTGCTGAGACTAGTTAGGTTAATAAGGAAGTCCTCGGCAATGGTTCCCGTTGTCTTTGCTGGCTGACTTTCAACAGCATCGATAATGTAAAACTTTCTCTTCAGAGAAAGAGAATTGCGCTTTTCGCGTTCTACCATGGTGACTGCGGCTGAGAATGCAAAACACAACAACAAACAGGCACTTGTAGCAAACACTTCCCTAAAGTTCAAGTGTTGCAATCATTCTCCGCAGTCATTTAACAGCCTAGAAAGGAGTACTTTGAACACCCAATTTCGATTTAATAATAATAATGGACATTTGCTATAGCGCATAATCATATATATGCTCAATGCGCTTTACAATAACTATTAATGCCGTGTGACATGGAATTTTTTACACAATATATCACGCATTCACATCGACCAGCAAACCTCAAGCCTATTAGGGCGAGCATTCACCTTTCACGGCCTTTATTCCAAGTCACACGGGTATTTGATGGACATTTTTTATCTATGCCTATACAATTTTGCCAGGAAAGACCCTTTTGTCAATCGTGGGATCTTTAACGTGCACACCCCAATGTAGTGTACACGAAGGGACCTCAGTTTTTCGTCTCATCCGAAAGACTAGCACCTGAACCCACCACCTAGGTTAGGAAAGGGGGGAGAAAATTGCTAACGCCCTGACCCAGGATCGAACTCGCAACCTCTCGCTTCCGAGCGCAAATGCGTTACCACTCGGCCACCCAGACCAGTCAATCTGGATCACATCCGGTGCGAGCAGTGACAAAAATGTCAATCTAAACTGATTGGTTATTTCCTATATCCGAGGAAGGTGTGTCAAGGGAGATACAACATCCTTTCTCATAAGGAGTGTTCTCTTATAATGGAGTTTCTTTTATCCGGACAATTAAGTGAAATAAAGAAGGCATTTGGCAGGGAAAATAACATTCCTTTCTTGTAAGTGATATTTCTGTTAAGCGATGTTCTTATCAGTTGGTTCGACTGTACATTCCCAATACACTAAGTTGTGGTCTGAATCAAACAATGACATCATAGCTGGATGAGGTCACAGACTCACTTGTGTCTTAATAGCGCAGTGGATACTTTCACACACAAACACACATCTACCACCCCAATACGCACCCACACACACAAAACCACGACCCCAACACACACCCACACAACCCCAACTCACAAACTAACACCCTAATACACAACTACACACACACAACTACGACAACAACAAACACACACACACACACACACACACACTACCCCGATACGCACGCGCGCGCACATACACACACACACACACACACACACACACACACACACACACACACATACACCAGATACCTGGACTCATAATACACTCACTTTTTTTATTTTTTCGTCGTCCCAAGATGCCGAAGATGAGACCCACACAAGCTAGAAGCGCCAGAACCCACAGGACGCTCCCGATAATAAGGGTAAGGTCCTCTGAACACAAAGTGCGCATATATGTTGTCTTCATTGAAACAAGAAAAGCAAATGATTACACAACTCTCCTTCGTCATTTATCATTGCAGTGGAACCCCGCTTTTAAGATACCTCCCCCTCCATATCTTAGCAGTCAATGTCGTTAGCAGGGGGCATAGTGGGTATAATGGGCTGCGTCCGTTGGCTCGGGACAGACCCACTACTGAACACCGTCGAAGTGACTCAGCAGAAGTGCAGTGTCATCTTCCGAGGGTAGCCTACGGCAGCGACCCGACATCCCTCCCCGGAGCGTCTGTAAAAAATCGACAAGGTTGGCAGCGGAACGAAATTCAGATGTGGATGGAGCAGTAAGTGCATGGACGGGGCGGCGTGAGAGCACACAGGTGTAGGGACAGGGAAACAAAAGAAAACAAGTCGCGCAAGGCGAAATTACTACATTTAGTCAAGCTGTGGAACTCACAGAATGAAACTGAACGTAGTCCGCCGCTAGTGCAAAAGGCAGTGAAAGTGACGAGCCTATTTGGCGCGGTAGCGATTGCGCTGTGCTTCATAGCACGCTTTACTGTACCTCTCTTCGTTTTAACTTTCTGCGCGTGTTTTTAATCCAAACATATCATATCTATATGTTTTTGGAATCAGGAACCGACAAGGAATAAGATGAAATAGTTTTTAAAAACGATTTCGGAAATTTAATTTTGATCATAATGTTTATATTTTTAATTTTCAGAGCTTGTTTTTAATCCAAATATAACATATGTATATGTTTTTGGAATCAGAAAATGACGAAGAATAAGATGAAATTGCTTTTGGATTGTTTAATAAAAAAATAATTTTAATAACAAGTTTCCGATTTTTAATGACCAAACTCACTCATTTGTTTTTAAGCCACCAACCTGAAATGCAATACCAAACCCCGGCCTTTGTCGAAGATTGCTGGGCCAAAATTTCAATCAATTTAATGGAAAAATGAGGGTGTGACAGTGCCGCCTCAACTTTTACAAAAAGCCGGATATGACGTCATGAAAGGTATTTATCGAAAAAATGAAAAAAACGTCCGGGGATATCATACCCAGGAACTCTCATGCCAAATTTCATAAAGATCGGCCCAGTAGTTCAGTCTGAATCGCTCTACACACACACACAGACACACACAGACACACACATACACACATACACCACGACCGTCGTCTCGATTCCCCCTCTATGTTAAAACATTTAGTCAAAACTTGACTAAATGTAAAAAGAGCCATCCCCCAAAATAAGACGTAGTCCCTCCCCTTGTAAGACCCCCAAGATAGAGGACTCCTTCCCTTCTGACCCCCCCCCCCCCCCCCCCCCCCCCCGTCCCATAGCCATCCTACCCAATCGAAGACCCCCATCCCCTGATTAGACCTTCCGCCCTGTCAAGACCCAGTGTTGTTTGTTTTTCTATTCATAAAACTTGGACAGTTTACCATCATTTTAGAACTCCTATTTGAAGACATGATTTCAAAAAAAGACTTTGTTTTGGTCTTAAAAGGAGGATTCCACTGTATATATATACCGTAAAATCCCTAGCAAACGCCCAGTATCTAGCAAACGCCCACCCCCCACTTTTGGCCACAAGTTGTGCAGAGGGGTCAATACCTAGCAAACGCCCACCCCGGTTTAAAGAAAACAAGTTTTAGGACAGTCGGCCTCCTATATCTACGATTGGTGCACACTGTTCGATGGTTCTCCTTTTTTTGGGTGGGGTGGGGGGGAGGGGAGGGGGGAATAAAATTACGTCATGTCCCACAGTGAAGTCGTTCAGTGACGTTTTTTAATGAGTGTTTAACACTTCTCTATGTTCAGCCATGCCGAAGCAAGCCTTGAAATATCTTGAAAACGAAGCTGCAGACAATGTTTCGGTATGTGCCCACGAGTTTTCTTCCAGAAGAAGCTGAGAGTGGAGACGACAGTGAAGACGATGATGTTGACTTCGAAGGACTATAATGAGCCCATGATCATCAACCCTACCAGATGTCCAAACAAGAGAAGAAACTGTGTTTGTGCTGACGTTAGTCCAAGAATGAGAAGAATCAAGGTCACTTGTGTTATTTTTTTTCTTCTTTTTTTCTAGCACAGATTGATTTGTGTCAACAAACGGTGTGTTTAATTTTCATTAAAATTGCATAAATCAGATGGTTGTACCACTTTATTTCTCTCGTGAAAATGTGATGACACGTTATCTTGCAAAGGGGTGTATACCTAGCAAACGCCCACCCCCTACTTTTACCCGAAATCTGTGCGGAGGGGGGTGGGCGTTTGCTAGGGATTTTATAAATAGAGAATACTACATGGCTTGCTGTGTCGTACCAGATTTACACGAGTTGTTTTTTTAAATATTGAACTGCGAGCGAAAGCGAGCTGTTCACTATTTGAAAAAGCAACGAGTGTAAATCTGGTACGACACAGCAAGCCATGTAGTATTCTGTTTATCCTACATACTGTATTTACGTGTATATTACTGAAAATGTCTCGCAGTCGAGGCAGCTAAAATGAAGACGCTTGTTTTGGAACCTCGATCTCTTCTAAAGCCTCGTGCAATCTATTACGTCAAAGCAAAGAAACGTCACTCTCAAAGTCTGGCGTGACGTGTTAGTTCTAAAGATTCATCGAGGGTAATTAGCGAGCGCAATTTTTGTTTCTATAATGACGTTTATCTCGGTGACTTTGGCATCACAAGCAGTGGAAAAACAGGTCCCTGCCAGACTTGCTTGACATGACCTCATTTACATGATATACACACGTGTGATTTGAACGATTATTATCTCACGGGTGTCTCTCTCACGTATGTAGGATAAATATATATATATATAACACCCTCTACCCCTCCCCCAAAAAAACAAGTACACAATAAAAAAATCTAAACAACGAAGTGACTGTGGTAAGATGAACAAAGTTAAAAACAAAGGAATACTGTACTCACCAATACAAGAACGAGACAAGACGGGGAAAGTACACAATATATATATTAAACAAAATATGGTGTTCCAGCTTCACACACAAAAAAAAAATTTCCCGAATGAACGCCCAGGACAGTGTTTACAGTGTTTCAGCTTTGATGTAGTCGTTTGTGAGTATGAAGTCATCAGATGTTGCAAGCAGCTGTTTGGAAGAAGCATGGTACACCATTCTCATCAAAGAATTGTTCTTTGTTTTGTCTTGCACATAGTGCAGTTTCTCTCTTGTTCTGGGGTTCATTGTCATTTCTACAGCGTTTACTTCTCCTATACTCTACTCCCTTTTCCAAGCAATCTTCTCAGCTTCATTCGACGTCTTTTCGACAGGTTCTTCCGTCTCACTCTCTAACGTAAACCTGTCACTGTCAGGGGCCATCACTTGGAGTCAATTGACTGCTGCTAGGCAAGCTCTGTTAACTTGACTTGTACAGACAAACAAAGGACAGACTCGAGGCTTCTAGTTCCGACATCTTTACTCTCGAAGACGATAAGGGAAGCAACTCATGATAGAGGAGGAGCTAGCTGCAGCGTAGCCTCCCATGTGTATATGCAAAACACAAGTCTAAAACCTGGATACGGAAATGGACCTCAGTCCATCAACATCCCCTTCACTTTCAACAAGTTACTTTGGTAACGAAACAAAATACAATGAAGAATAAAACAATGAAAGTTAAAAACTCAATCAGTATGCACTTGCTGAAAACCTACTGTACTTTTAACAACGTAGCAAGATTCAAACTTGTAAATAACAATACGTAAACAAACGTCTGGCAAAACGCAACGCTCAAAGTAAAATTAGAACTGTTTGCATACTTATGCAAATTCACCTCACTATCCCCCTTTCTCATGGTCAATACAGTATGTTGATTTTGCAAAGTAAATCATTAATATTTACTGATTGTGAGATAAAACCTACAACGAACGGATCAACAAAAACCAAAACAAAACAAAAGGAAAACAGAAGATTAAATAATCATGAACAAAATTAAAAACTTCCATCTAACAGTTTTCTTCCTGCACACAGATCACATCACTCTGATTTGTCCCAGTGTTTATGTCACTCCTTTGTTTTCAATTGTTCTCAATATCTCTGTCTTGTGCACTTGCAACACAGAATTGTTCTCTTTATGTTGTGTCATAGTCAATCATCCAGGATGGTTTCTTGCGGGCTCGCTGAGGACGCACTGGTATGGTTGACGCTTCTGCAGGAACGTCGACAGGTCTCAGATCCTGGGTAGGTTGTAGTGCTGTTTCTGTGTTGTCAGGGACAGCTACCACTTGGTGTCCTTCATCATTCTGTTGCACTTCAGGTATTGGCTCTGGCTTAATCTTCGTAGGGCGAATGTGTGCTCTGTTTCGTCTGTAAATTGCCCCATTTCGACCCTCAACAATGTAAGATCGATTCGAATGCTCACGTTGCACCGTCCCTTTCTGCCATCTTTGTCCTTCACGATGCTTGTAGTAGACTGGTTGTCCATTTGATAGCAGGGTCAAATCCTTGGCGGCTCTATCGTAGCTCTGCTTTACTGACTGACGCCTTCTCTGTCGCTTCTGCCTCGCCTTCCGTGTCTGCGTCTTGCTTACTGGCTTGTTCGTAGCTGCCGGCAGTCTCGACCTTGTCAGCCGCCCAAACATCAATTGAGTAGGACTCAGCTCCGTGTCCTGCTGTGGGGTGTTGCGCAGCTCCAAAAGCGCATCGTAGACGTTTGTATTGTCCTGAAGGCATTTCATCATCATGTGTTTGATCGTCTTCACTGCCGCTTCTGCTTTGCCGTTTGCTTTAGGGTATAGAGGCGACGACATTGTATGAGTAATGCCCCAACGACTAGCAAAAGACTGAAATTCTGCAGCAGTAAACTGGGGACCACCGTCAGATATCAGTTCAGCTGGAATACCGTAACGTGCAAACAAAACTCTCAGTTTCACGATCACATCACTCGCAGTGGTACCTTTCAGCTGATCCACTTCGATGAAAGAAGTGAAATATTCCACTGTCACCAGATATTGACGTCCATCGAGATCAAAGAGGTCTATCCCGATCTTCATCCATGGTGCATTCCCGTCACTGTGCTGTGTCAGCGTCTCTTTTTGGTTCTCTGGCTTCATCTGCTGGCATGGTTCACAGTGATCTGCCACGTCTTTGATGTCCTTGGCCATGGCTGGCCAATACAGTAGTTCCCGGGCCCGCCTCAGCATGCTGTCATATCCCAAATGAGCTGCGTGTAATCTCCTCTTCATTTCTCCTCTCATGGCTCTGGGAATCAGGACTCTCTCTCCTTTCAGAAGAATACCATGCTGTTCTCCGAGGGTGTCACGGATGTCAAAATACAGTCTGATTGGCTCAGGAACATCTTCTTTCCTCTCAGGCCATCCGTTTCTGATGACATGTAGCAGTGTCTGAAGATCTGGGTCATTCTGCGTCGCTTCTCTCACCTCTTCCCTTGTTCTGTCAGGCATGTCCATTAGCGAGTTGATGGCAAAAACTCGCACATCCGTTCCAGGGTCAGGAAGGTACGCCCTGCTCAGTGTATCAGCAATAAAGAGCTGACTTCCAGGTACGTAGTTGAAGGCAATGTCGTATCGATGGAGTCTCATCATGAGAGCTTGTATCCTCCGCGAAGCTTGACTCAGCGGCTTTCTGAGGATGGCTGCTAGCGGTTTGTGGTCATTCTGGACACGAACTTTGCGACCGAAGGTATACTGGTCAAACCGCTCCAAGCCAAACACTAAAGAGAGTGTCTCCTTTTCAATCTGGGCCCAGTTCTTCTCAGCCGGACTCAGAGCTCTTGAAGCGTACTCCAGGGGCCTGCCGTCTTGCAGAATTGCTGCCCCAAGGCCATCTTTACTGCTGTCAACTTGAATCACGAGTTCCTTTTCTGGATCAAAAAATGCCAGCACCGGTGTGTTTGTCATTTTCTTCTTCACGGTCTCGAACGCTTGGTCACATTCTTGCGTCCACGCCCACTGACAGTCTTTCTTTGTCAGTGCTCTTATTGGTCCCAGGTCACTGGCCAGGTCGGGCATGAATCGTGACAGGTACTGAACCATACCACACAGCCTCCGGACTCCATGCACGTCGGTAGGGGGTGGCATGTTGAGGATTGCAGATACCTTCGCTGGATCTGGTTGGATACCTGTTGACGAAATACGGTGACCCATGAACGTGATTTCGTCTTTCCGGACGTCAGCCTTCTTGTCATTCAGCTTGATGTGTCTCTCAGCACACCTCTTTTGCAGATCGTTAAGATTCTTGTCATGGTCCTCTACAGCTTCACTCTTGTCGCCGCCACGACCCACGACGACGATGTCATCGGCTACGCAGACAACTCCATCGAGTCCATCCAAAGCCTCAGTGAGTCGCTTTTGGAAAATCTCGCTGCTCACCGAGAGGCCAAACGGCAGTCTGGACCATCGGTACCTGCCAAAAGGTGTGATCATGGTCGTCAACAGACTCGACGGCTCGTCCAGACGCACATGCCAAAATGCCTCCTTCACATCAAGTCGTGTGAACACTTTTGCGTTCTGCAGGCTGGGCAGGACATCGTCAAGCGTTGGGAGTTTGAAGTGCTCTCTCATGAGCGCAGCGTTCAAGGGCTGGGGGTCAATGCAGATACGAAGAGAGCCATCGCTGTCTTTACGAGTAACTGCCATTTGACTGACCCAGGCAGTAGGTTCCTCGACGCGCAGCAGCACCCCTCGTTCGACAAGCTTGTTTATTTGCTGGTGAACTTCTTCTTGCAATGCCAATGGAATTCGGCGGCATGGCAGGACTTTTGGTTTTGCTTGTGGGTCGACTCGCAGTGATGCTTCTCCCAGGTCACCTAACGTGTCTGCTGTAACACTGGCAATGAATGCACCACGGTTGACTGTTATCAGTCCCAGTTCCTGTATGGTCGACACACCTAACAAACAGCTGAAACTGTTCTCCACCACAGTGAAACGCACACTGGCTGAGACACCTGTCTTGGGATTCACAATGTCCAACACAGCCTCACCCAAAGGCTGCACAACAGTACCGTTCCACATTGTAAGACTGTGTTTCACTGGTGATACTTGCGTCTTTTTCACATATCTTGCACAAATAGTGTTCACATCTGCTGCGCTGTCCAGCTGGAAACGAACTTCGCAGTCGTTGATACGCATCAAGGCTGTCACTCTCTGTTTGTTCTTTGATGTTACAGCAGCCAGATACTGCTGGTCTCTTTCTTCGTTCTCTGTAGACCTGTTTGCTTCAATGGCGTTGACGCTGCGGCATTTTATACTGAAATGGTTTCGCCTTGAACACTTGCTGCAGACCTTTCCCCATGCTGGGCAACTTGTTTTCTTCCTCTCATGTGATCGACCACAAAATTTGCAGTCCTGCACAAACGCTCTGCTATCTCTGTCATCCCCCCCTCTTTTTCTCTGTGAGTCAGTGTTTGATTCGTTTGGAAGATTGTCTTTGTCCTTTGTCACTTTGTCTACATGTGCAGAGGCTTCTGACATCTCTTTTGTTTGCTTTGCTGTCAGTTCAAATACCCGACAAATGTCAACAGCTTTCTGTAGATCTAGCTGTCTTTCTCGAAGAAGTAGCTCTTGCACTTTGCCGGTGACTGAGAACACAATCTTGTCCCTTATCATCCTGTCTCTCATTGCACCGAAATTGCACAATTTTGCCCTGGTGCGCAGGTCTGTGAGGAACGCATCGAAAGGTGCTCTGTATGAGACATTCCAAAATCGGTGGGTTTCAATGACCTCACTCGTTTGAGGGCTACAGAACTCATGTAGCTTGCCTAACACTTTGATGGGGTCCTCCTTGTCGTCATTTTCATCAAATACAAAATGTTCAAACACTTCTTGAACCTGGGGACCAGCGCAGTGTAGAATAATGGCAGTCTGTGTCTTTTTCGGCTTTTCCGACGCACCGGAAGCTCTCATGTAAAAATCCATCTGCCGCCGCCACGTGCGAAATGATTCTGCCAGATTATTGTCGGACAGATCAAGAGAGGGGGGCTGTCGAAAAGGACTCACCGCTTCGGCCATCTTCTCGTAGTTCGTGGGTTGCTCTTGTCTTTACACTTCAGGTGTTATTTACGCTGCCACCATGTTAACTTGACTTGTACAGACAAACAAAGGACAGACTCGAGGCTTCTAGTTCCGACATCTTTACTCTCGAAGACGACAAGGGAAGCAACTCATGATAGAGGAGGAGCTAGCTGCAGCGTAGCCTCCCATGTGTATATGCAAAACACAAGTCTAAAACCTGGATACGGAAATGGACCTCAGTCCATCAACAAGCTCTGTCACCTTGAATGGTGAAACGTGATAACGCGTTTCAATGTTCACAACACAGCTTGCCCCACTGTCAATGCGTGTGTTGCTAACACCGAGTGCTTTGCCGTACGTGTCTGTGGGAATTGTACCTGACGTTGTGCTGGCATGATTCCTCAGGTGGGCGGCTGTTTCTACAGAAGAAATGCATACCTCTTTCCTGTAACATTCGCTGTCTGTCACGCCTGAGCTGCGAATGCTTTTTGTTCCCAATGTGTTGGCTAGCTCGGCAAATAGCGGCTTGTTGGTTCTCTCTGATGTCAAGTCGAAGCATGACTGTGGCTCCTTCTCCGGTGACTTTCCAGTAATTGACGTAGTGGTCAGCTAGCAAGCCTGTCTAGGCAGCTTCCATGGCAGCTGGTATTGGAACGACGTATTTTCTTTACTGTTTCAAGTACATTGCTGGAGCAAAATGATTGTCCTGCAGCCAAGCTGTAGCCACCAGACGGGCGAGAGAGAGAGAGAGAGAGAGAGAGAGAGAGAGAGAGAGAGAGAGAGAGAGAGAGAGAGAGAGAGAGAGAGAGAGAGAGAGAGAGAGAGAGAGAGAGAGAGAGAGAGAGAGAGAGAGAGAGAGAGAGAGAGAGAGAGAGAGAGAGAGAGACAGCGGTAGTGTGACATCATACGTACTTTTAACGCTCGTATTGGCATCCGCTACATCGTCCTGTTTACCAGAATATCCTTCTGTCAAACAAAAATGTAATATAAATCATCAATGGAATGTAGCGTACGTGTGTGTGTGTGTGTGTGTGTGTGTGTGTGTGTGTGTGTGTTTATATGTGTGTGTGTGTGTGAGTGTATGTGTGCGTATGTGTGTATGTGTGTGTGTGACAGTGGAGCTGTACGTGTGTGTGTTTCATAAAAAACTCACTCTGTATAGATCTCTCTTCCCTTATCTCCCACACATAATTATCATCTCTTCCACTGTCTCTCCCCCACCAACACATCCACACTCTCTCTCTCTCTCTCTCTCTCTCTCTCTCTCTCTCTCTCTCTCTCTCTCTCTCTCTCTCACCCACAACGATCTGTGTTCTATATCTCTTTCTGACACACACACCCACACATCCACACACACACACACACACACACACACACACACACACACACACACACACACACACACACACGCGTGTACTTTCTGTCTTAATGTCTATTTCTCCCTCTCTCTATACCTGTCTGTCTCTTTTTCTCTCTCCCCCTCTTTTTGTTTCTCCGTCTACCTGTTATAGGTTGTTCCAAATGTATGTACCGTTCTATTAACCATGTCAATAAAGCTGTTATTAGCTAATGACAATAAACCATCAAAGCGTCTCCCCTACTCTCTGCCTCTCGCTTTCTCTCGCTCGCTCTCTCTCTCCTTCGTTCTCTCTCTCTCTCTCTCTCTCTCTCTCTCTCTCTCTCTCTCTCTCTCTCTCTCTCTCCTCTCTCTCTCTCTCTCTCTCTCTCTCTCTCGCTCTCTCTCTTCTCTCTCTCTCTCTCTCTCTCTCTCTCTCTCTCTCTCTCTCTCTCTCTCTCTCTCTCTCTCTCTCTCTCTCTCTCTCTCTCTCTCTCTCTCTCTGAGCCAGGGTTGGATACTGACTACAGCGGAAGTCGTGCAGAACGGCAGTGCCAGCTGCACATTCACACTTGTGCGTGGGGCCACACGTGCCCCCCAGACTGGCGTCACACACGGCCACCTCCCCGCAGTCACTGCCGATCCTGCCGCTATTGGGCGCTGTCAATGATATTTCCAAGGCGACATGTTTTACTCGGATAGTAACAAGGGTATCCACAACGCAACATGTTATATGTGGATATTAACAAGGTGTTCACAGAGCAAGATGCTTTGTGCGGATAGTACCAAGGGTATTTAACGCAACTTGATATATTGGGATAGTAACAATGTTTTCACGGGGCAATATTTTATTATTGGATATAGTGACAAGAGGCGAAGCCTTCAAGGCTCACGTAAGAAATCGACAAACAGTAACACAAACTCAATCACTCCGTCACACACACACACACACACACACACACACACACATACACACACACACACACACACACACACACACACACACATACACACACACACATACACACACACACACACACACACACACACACACACACACACACACACACACACACACAGAAAGAGCATAGGTGAAACTGTGCAAGAAAGCGAGACACTAGATCTAGATATGTCTGTCTGCATGTAGCCTACTTAAAGGGACACGACTGCCAACTAGTCTCGGCCCGCTCAAAAAAACAATGACCGAGACTTTCAGGAATTCCTTCGCGTGACGTCAAACCCTCTTACGCCATAATGTGACGTCAATGTAATGTGACGTCTTCAAATGTTAGAGTTTCTACCACATACATACATACGCACAGACAGACAAAAGTTAGCATCGCATAGGCTACACTTACGTGAGCCAAAAATGTGTTCACAGGACAAAATGTTATTTTTGGATAGTAACAATGTGTTCACTAGATATGATGCTATATTTGGATAGTAGCAATGTGTTCACAGGGCAAGATGTTATCATTGGATAGTAACAAGGTGTTCACAACGCAAGATGTTGTGTGTGGATAGTAGCAATGTGTTCACAACGCAAGATGTTGTGTGTGGATATTAACACGGTGTTCACAACGCAAGATGTTGTGTGTGGATAGTAACAAGGTGTTCACAGGGCAAGATGTGTGTGGATAGTAACAAGGTGTTCACAACGCAAGATGCTGTGTGTTGATAGTAACAATGTGTTCACAACGCAAGATGTGTGTGGATAGTAACAAGGTGTTCACAACGCAAGATGTTGTGTGTGGATAGTAACAAGGTGTTCACAGGGCAAGATGTTGTGTGTGGATAGTAACAAGGTGTTCACAACGCAAGATGTTGTGTGTGGATAGTAACAAGGTGTTCACTGGAAAGGTGTTATGTTTGGACAGTAGCTTGGTTTTCACAACGCAAGATGTTATTGTGAGTTATTTCTAATATGCTGACTGTTAGCAAATGATAACGGACATGTCGAGAAAAAAAGATATCAAGCATGAGTCTTTTAGGCGAATGCTGATATCGTTTGTGAGACATGTCTGTTATCATTTGCTAACAGTCAGCATATTAGAAATAACGGTTTTATTACAGTTTAATTTGACCAAAAGAAATGTTGAAGCGACCCCGCTAATTAGACAGAACAGCTGCAATGGGAACTTGAGCGCTCCTACCTGATTATGCCTGTCAGTCAATGAATTCTCGTGACCTGGGTCAGCCAATCAGATTAACACACCTGACGCGATGAATATTCACAGGTCAAATGCGTTTGACACACAACAATCTCACAAGATAAACCATGTTGAACATGCGTTTCGGTTGCTTCGCTTTTTCTTGTTGAACAGAGAGCGACAGATTTAGAACCGACTCCAGACAGATGGGAAATGACGTAAAAATACATTTGACGTAAAGCGGGTGACGCAATTTCACTTGATTTTTTAGAGTGATTTCAAGTGAGCGGGTCGGCATTGCACACTCAGAGGATGAGCGGTGCCTTGCTGTTCCGTAAAGCACCCACCGACAAAACTCGCTTTTCGGTATTTTTTAGATAGAGATTAGTCTATCTGACAACATTTAAAGTGTCATTCTTTAGAATAAATCACGCTGATATTGTTGATTTAAATTTTTACTTTGTCTTGTTAATCGTTAGCTTGATAAACAAAAATGGTCCCTGCCTGACCGTTATAACATTTAGAGGGTCACCTAGAATCCGTCCTGATTGGTCAAAAAGCCATATGGGGCACTGAATTGGTAATAAGTGTTATTTAGTATAAATATAATGTAAACACTTGTTTTACTGTGCCTGTGAATGGTGGGTACCACCAGTCACAACCCCTCGGTCTGCATGCTTTTATGGTGCATTTTTGTCTTAAATTGTGAGCTGATGTCAGGTATGTTTTTGCTGACCAGCAGTGGACCGCTCACATGGCATTTTACCTGTGCCTGCGTCGCAGCAGCGCTCTTCACTAGCTCTTACCGCCTCTGCCCCATCCACCTCCCTTGTTTGTTATAGCTGGCTGCGCTTTTTCATAATTTTGTATCTGTACCGAAGGATTATGTATACGTTCTGTGAAATGTTATGTGTACATTATTAATTATGGAAAACGTATTGTTGTTATTGTGTAATAGGGGTGCTAGTTTTAAATTTGTTAAACCCCACGTGTTCTTAAATAACATGTGATTTTTGTCCCTATGAGTATGAAATTAAACAAAACTTGCCTTCGGTTTTTGACACCCAAAATGAACTTCTTGTCACATGAATTTGATGGTTGTGGTTGTGATGGTGTGTGTGTGTGTGTGGGGGGGTCTGTATGTGTGTGTGTGTGTGTGTGTGTGTGTGTGTGTGTGTGTGTGTGGGTGTGAGTGTGTGGGTGTGAGTTAGTGTGTTGTATCCTTCTATGAGTGCGTTTGTGTAAGCGTGCTTGGTTGTGTAAAAGTATTAGTTTAAATCATTATACTCACCCCCCACCGACACACTTGGCTCTTCTGCATTTTCCATAGTAATGGGTTTTATGGTTGAAAATTAAAATTGACATTCCTGAGAATAAGTGACCATGACATTTTAAGTTCAAAGGTTAGTATGTCTTTCTCCATTTTAGAGTGATCAATAAAAAGGGTCCCTGACTGACCGTTGTAACATTCAAAGGATCATCTACAATCAGTTTTGATTGGCCAGCTAGTGATATGGTGCACTACAATGGTAATGAATTTGGTATGTAACAACTTACAAGGTGTTCACAGGACAAGGTGGTATGATAAGTGAATTCTAATATGCTGACTGTTAGCAATGACAACAGACATGTTAATAACATGGATTCTCATCATTCCGGCTCTTGCTGATATCATTCTTGAGACATGTCTGTTATCATTTGCGAAGGGTCAACAAATTAGAAATAACGGTTTTATTACCGTATATTTCCACCAAGAGAAATTTCGAGGCGACTCTGCAAATAAGACACAACAGCCGCAATGGGAACTGGGTCGCTCCTATCTGTCCCGTGACCTGGTTCAGCCAATCACTCACCTGACGTGATGAATATCCACAGGTGAAATGCGTTCACAGAACAATCTCACAAGATAAACCATGTTTAACATGCGTTTCAGTTGCTTCGATTTGTCTTGTCCAACAGAGAACACGAATTTATAATCGACGCACGACAACAATGAAATGATGGAACTACACCACGTCAAGAAGTCGATAGCCGCGTCGGCATGGCTATGGTGATAACACTTTCAATTTTACTAATCTAGTTTTCTGGGTCTTCTTTTGTACACACATATGTTATTGTACAACAGTGGTTTTGATGTATATGTTTTCAGCGAGCTAAATACACAGTTGAGCTCCATCCGTTCTCTTGTATTGTTTTGGAATGAATGATAGGAGAACGTCTAATGCGCGAAAGAGCATTCCTTCTGTCTGCCTGCCGCTGTTTCAAATAATTCATTAATGACAGATTAATAGCACCAAGGTTGTTCACAAGGCAAGATATCATATTTGGAAAGTAAGACACCCTTTGTACAATAAAAAACATAATGTAAATCACAACGTAACTTGGTAACTTACTGCGGACCACAAGGTAAATTTAGCTTTTACTTTTGGGTGTGTTAGCTGAAGGATTCCCGGACTATGCAAAAACACAACTGAAATAGTCGCTTCTTATTGACAACGTGTTGTATAGGTTGTCTTCATATTGTGGCACTACCCAACACTGTGAATGACGGCAATCAATACTACGTCGGGCCAAGAGTGAAGACATTCTATTTCAACCTACTTTCTAGACGTCATTGCGCACACATGATGACGATGGCGATAAGGACGATGACGACGACTACGATGATGATGATGATGAGGATGATGATGACTCAACTCAACTCAACTCAACTCAAATTTTATTGGCTTCAATTTTCACATAGAAGAATTTGTCTTGCGCTTGGGATTAAGACATAGGCAGAAAGTAAGAGTATAACATATAAAAACAGCATTCATATCACATTTCATGTATCACGCACAGTAGTCACTAGATGATGATGATTGAACATATGTACATACCACACATTGCGCCGTTTGACTTGGAAGATTCTCTCGAACAGGCGCATTGCTTGCTTTCGCACACAGCCCCAGCCGCGCATTGTTCCGTGTTGTTACATCCATCGGCTTCACCATACCCTGCACACAGTACGTCGCACATATTTCGTCACGCACATTACGTCACACTGTCCTGTGAAGTTACACTCTTGTGCGTTGGTGTACGTTGCACACAGCACGTCACGCACATCACGTCACACTGTTCTGTGACGTTACACTATTGTGCGTTACTGTACCCTGCACACAACACTTCACACACACACTACGTCGGATCTGCTAACCACGTGATTAAAATTACATATGTGTCCTGTCAAAACCATTAAAGCCATATGTACTCGATGACTATACACGCTAATTGCTTTACCAACAGCTGGAGACATGCTAAATTAAGTTCCCTGCAAAATATTGTGGTCTAGGACCCCTTCAATGTTGAGATATGTTAATTTTCATTTTGATCTGGATCGTCCTATTTATAGATTTGCCAACAGAGGTAGCTTGTTTTAGAATCTCAAAAACTTTGGATGTAAACAAAGACGCGGAGTTATTTCCCTTGCGTCAACGCTACCTCTGTTGGCAAATCTATAAATAGGACGATCCAGATCAAAATGAAAATTAACATATCTCAACATTGAAGGGGTCCTAGACCACAATATTTTGCAGGGAACTTAATTTAGCATGTCTCCAGCTGTTGGTAAAGCAATTAGCGTGTATAGTCATCGAGTACATATGGCTTTAAGGTTCGTGGCCAGATTTATGTCAGCAGCCTTGAAAGACTGGGTGGCCGAATGGTAACGCACTTGCGCTCGGAAGCGAGAGGTTGCGAGTTCGACCCTGGGTCAGGGCGTTAGCAATTTTCTCCCCCCTTTCCTTACCTAGGTGGTGGGTTCAAGTGCTAGTCTTTCGGATGAGACGAAAAACCGAGGTCCCTTCGTGTACACTACATTTGGTGTGCACGTTAAAGATCCCAGGATTGACAAAGGGGTCTTTCCTGGCAAAATTGTATAGGCATAGATAACAATGTCCATCAAATACCCGTGTGACTTGGAATAAAGGCCGTGAACCTAATTGGCTTGAGGTTTACTGGTCGATGTCAATGCGTGATATATTGTGTAAAAAATTCCATCTCACACAGCATTAATAGGTAACATGCGCCTTGAGTTGCCTTGCGTGGTGAGACATGTGCGCGATATGAATTCTCGTAAATAAATAAAATAAATAAAGAAGGATGCTGAGTCCCGGAGGGTTTTGTGCGGAGGCCAGCCTAAACTTCTTCGGGGTTTCTTTCACCTGTCCGGAAATGTGTTAGGAAGGTTGTAGCCGGTGTAGCAGCCTATTTTGAAGCAGCCCAGTTTGACCTGGTCAAAATCAGCTAGCCTAGAATGACCCCCCTGTCAAAACTGACTAGGCCAGTCAGTTTTGACCCCCCCTTCAAACTTCAAGAATAAGTATTTTAAGACCTTTTAAAACGAATTAAATGTAAA
This sequence comes from Littorina saxatilis, assembly GCF_037325665.1. Classification (NCBI taxonomy): domain Eukaryota; kingdom Metazoa; phylum Mollusca; class Gastropoda; order Littorinimorpha; family Littorinidae; genus Littorina; species Littorina saxatilis. Next base: position 57,338,223 of record NC_090252.1, read on the forward strand.
TGTGGACTATTTTTGGTGGAAAATGATATTGAAAAAAATCCCCCCAAAAATCCAAAAAACTTTCTAAAAAAAATAATTAAGTTTCGACGCTTCCCTTCAAACTTCAAGAAAAAGTACATTAGGACTTCAGATGACGAAATGTATGCATATATGTATGCATCTATGCATGTATCTCAACAGGTTTGACCTCCCGGTCAAAATCAGCTAGCCCAGAATGACCCACCCCCCCCCCCCCCCGGTCAAAACTGACTAGGCCAGTCAGTTTTGCCCCCCCCCCCCCCCTCTTCAAACTTCAAGAATGAGTACTTTAAGACCTTTTAAAAGGAATTAAATGTAAATGTGGACAATATTTGTTGCAAAATGATATTGGGAAAAAAAATATCCAAAAAAACCCAACTTTATTTAAAAAAAAAAAAAGTTTCGACGCTTCCCTTCAACTTTTAAGAATAAGTACATTAGGACTTCAGATGACGAAATGTATGCATCTATGTATCTCAACAGGTTTGCGGGGATGTGTCATCCGTCGCAATATAACCTTGAATGGTTGAAAACGACGTTAAACACCTCCCGGTCATATTCAGCTAGCCCAGAATGACGCCCCCCCCCCCCCCCCCTTCAAACTTGAAGAATGAGTACTTTGAGACATTTTAAAACGAATTGAATGTAAATGTGGACAATATTTGTTGCAAAATGACACGGCATGATGCGGAGGAGGAGGCCGACATGATGTGTAAGGGGCCGACATAACAGAGAGAGGGCTGACATGATAGAGATGGGGCCGACATGATGTGGAGGGGGCCGATTGATAGAAAGAGGGCCGACATGACAGAGAGGGGGCCGACAGGATAAAGAGGGGGCCAACATGATGGAGAGGGGGTCAACATGATAGAGAGAGGGCCTATATAACAGAGAGGGGGCAGACATGATGTAGAGGGGGCCGACATGATAGAGAGTGGGCCGACATGATAGAGACGAGTCCGACATGATAGAGAGGTGCAATAACTCACTGCACTTTTCGAAAGGGTCGCAGAAGGTACCGCTTCTACAGTGGGAGTCGGTCGTTTTGCAGGCCCCGTTTAAGTCGAGTTCTGAAACAAACACAGAGTTACAAGTCATTGGTGTTAACAACGCTATGGAAGTGAACACACCCAAAGCTACAAGTCATTGGCGTTAACAACGCTATGGAAGTGAACACTCCCAGAGCTACACGTCATTGGCGTTAACAACGCTATGGAAGTGAACACACCCAAAGCTACAAGTCACGGGCGCTAACAACGCTATGGAAGTAAACACACCCAGAGCTACAAGTCACTGGCGTTAACAAAGCTATGGAAGTGAACACACCCACAGCTACAAGTCACTGGCGTTAACAACGCCATGGAAGTGAACACACCCAGAGCTACAAGTCACTGGCACTAACAACGCTATGGAAGTGAACACACCCAGAGCTACAAGTCACTGGCGCTAACAACGCTATGGAAGTCAATCAATCAATCAATCAATGAGTCTTTATATCGCGCATATTCCGTGGGTACAGTTCTAGGCGCTCTGCAGTGATGCCGTGTGAGATGAAATTTTATACGGCCAGTAGATTGCAGCCATTTCGGCGCATATTTACCTTTCACGGCCTATTATTCCAAGTCACACGGGTATAGGTAGACAATTATTAACTGTGCCTAAGCAATTTTGCCAGGAAAGACCCTTTTGTCAATCGTGGGATCTTTAACGTGCACACCCAATGTAGTGTACACGGGGGGAGTGAACTCACCCACAGCTACAAGTCAAGTCACTGGCGCTAACAACGCTATGGAAGTGAACACACCCAGAGCTACAAGTCACTGGCACTAACAACGCTATGGAAGTGAACACACCCAGATCTACAAGTCACTGGCGCTAACAACGCTACGGAAGTGAACTCACCCACAGCTACAAGTCAAGTCACGGGCTCTAACAACGCTATGGAAGTGAACTCACCCACATCTACAAGTCAAGTCACTGGCGCTAACAACGCTATGGAAGTGAACACACCCAGAGCTACAAGTCACTGGTGTTAACAAATCTATGGAAGTGAACTATCCTTAGCGGATTATGACATTATTCAGTTATTCTGCAGAAAAACTGAAATGCTGGAGAAAAACCGTCTTTTCTGCAGCATTTCTGCATACTGTCATCTTTCGCCGAAGCAGCGGTGTTTTTTTTCTGCAGCATAACATTTTACTGCAGTAAAATTGAAATCAAGAATGCTGCAGTAAAACGGTGCTGTTGTTTTACTGCAGAAAACCTGTTTACATTTTTTCTGCAGCATTTTGTACTGGCTCTTGGCGGATTATGAAATTATTCAGTTATTCTGGAGAAAAACCGAAATGCTGGAGAAAAACTGTCTTTTCTGCAGCATTTCTGCATAATGTCATCTTTCGCGAGAGCAACGTTTTTTTCTGCAGTAAAACAGTTTTTCTGCAGTAAAATTGAAATCAAGAATGCTGCAGTAAAACGGTGATGTTGTTTTACTGGAGAAAAACTGTTTACACTTGTTCTTAAGCATTTTGGCATTATTCAGTTATTCTGCAGAAAAAACAGAAATGCTGGAGAAAAACTGTCTTTTCTGCAGCATTTCTGCATAATGCCATCTTTCGCCGAAGCAACGAGTTTTTCTGGAGCAAAACATTTTACTGCAGTAAAATTAAAATCAAGAATGCTGCAGTAAAATTCCGCTTAGGGCTCATTATAATTGGGGGTCCCGGGACCCTCTATGTGGAGCGCCGATGGGGACCCTGTGCACTAACCGCAACACGGTGGCCTAGTGGTAAGGCGTCCGCCTAGTGAGCGGGAGGTCGTGGGTTCGAACCTCGGCCGGGTCATACCTAAAACTGTAAAATTGGCAATCTAGTGGCTGCTCCGCCTGGCGTCTGGCTTTATGGGGTTAGTGCTAGGACTGGTTGGTCCGGTGTCAGAATAATATGACTGGGTGAGACATGAAACCTGTGCTGCGACTTCTGTCTTGTGTGTGGTGCACGTTAAATGTCAAAGCAGCACCGCCCTGATATCACCCTTCGTGGTGGACTAGGCGTTAAGCAAACAAACGAACAAACCCTGTGCACTGTCCGCTAAATAGAACGCTATTTATTTTAAATTGAATAAAAACTTGTACAAACATTGATGCTGTGACTGCGTCGCTCAGTAAACTGTTCGAGCAACGTGTGGACATGCACACACTGCTTGCCAGTGATTGGCCTACGATATCACGTGTAGCTTGCCTCAATGTTCCCAAAGGAAACACTTCTCTCACAACCTACGAACACCTGGCAGATTTATTTCCGGAATTGGTCTATTTCAAGTGGTGTCCTGGTTATGGACTAGCGCCTTGGGCTTTGCTAGAGGGGAGGCTTGCTTCGAATAAAAATCTAGTTGAACAACACTGACGGTCTCCTATTTCAAGTGGTGTCCTGGTTATGGACCAGCGCCTTGGGCTTTGCTAGAGGGGAGGCTTGCTTCGAATCAAGATCTATTTGAACAACACTGACGGTCTCCTTGTGAATGAAGTCACTAAAGGGTCGGTTTTGAACACAGCTAAGAACAACAAAGTACGAAGGTGCCTCAATGATCTATGTAGTAGGTGCAATTCAAACGCAATGTATACACTCATTGCCACATAGGAAACAACGGACGTTTAACACAATCTTGTAGACAGGCAGAATGTGTGTGTGTGTGTGTGTGTGTGTGTGTGTGTGTGTGTGTGTGTGTGTGTGTGTGTGTGTGTGTGAGTGTGTGTGTGTATGTGAGAATGTGTATGCGCGCGTGTGTGTGTGTGTGTGTGTGTGTGTGTGTGTGTGTGTGTGTGTGTGTGTGTGGCCGAGTAAAACAAAAGAGAGAGAGAGAGAGAGAGAGGGAGAGAGAGAGAGAGAGAGAGAGAGAGAGAGAGAGAGAGAGAGAGAGAGAGAGAGAGAGAGAGAGAGAGAGAGAGAGAGAGAGAGAGAGAGAGAGAGAGAGAGAGAGAGAGAGAGAGAGAGAGAGAGCGTGAGAGGGGTAGTGGGGTCGATTGGTGTAGTAGTCCAGGCGCTTACTGCATTCGCCTAAAATGTCGCAGATCGCATTGGTTTCACAATCCATGTTCGTGTCACAGATCTGGCCCGGCTTCAGCCCTGCCACACACCACATCATTAAAATCACAAGTCCAGTGCTCGACCAACTGAGCAACCCAGCCCCCAGTTTTATGCAACATGTTACATATGTGTTAGGCAAGCTGTAATAACACAGACCTGCCCGACACCAACTCCATGCAACCATATAGTTATGTTAGAGATGTTGTAAAGACTTGCCCGACACCAACTCCATGCAACCACATCATATAATAATACATAGTTCTGTTAGAGATGTTGTACTAACACAGACTTGCCCGACACCAAATCCATGCAACCATCTAGTTGTGTTAGATATGTTGTAATAACACAGACTTGCCCGACACCAAATCCATGCAGCCATCTAGTTATATGTTAGAGATGTTGTAATAGACTTGCCCGACACCAAATCCATGCAACAATATGGTTGTGCTAGAGATGTTGTAATAACACAGACTTGCCCGACACCAAATCCATGCAACCATCTAGTTGTGTTAGAGATGTTGTAATAACACAGACTTGCCCGACACCAAATCCATGCAACCATCTAGTTATATGTTATAGATGTTGTAATATACTTGCCCGACACCAAATCCATGCAACAATATAGTTAGGTTATATATGCTGTACATAATAAGACAGACCTGCCCGACAACAAATCCATGCAATCACCTAGTTCTGTTAGACATTAGTAATGCTGCTATGTGGCATGCCGGAAAGAGTTTAAACATTGTATGCAGGTTTTGCAGACGCAACGAAAACAATGCTGTTTTTTTGTTCTACTCTTCAAGAACAGTAACATTTGTACGTTATACTAAACTATCAATGCTCATTCTTAACTCATTGTCTCCCAGGTATATCCGTACCCACTCATATGGCTCTATCTGACTTAGTACGGATATATCCGTACACACAGTCACTTCAGTCGCTTCCTATAACGTCCATCTAACGCCTGCATTCCCGCGTGTTGATACACACAGTTGCTGCACAGTTACTACAATTTTGAGTGACCTGCTGCAGCACAGCTTGTGTCGGCTAAAAAAACCAACTTGGTCAACATAGGTGGGGTAGAAAGTGTTAATCAGACATGAATGATGTGTGGATTTCATCGCAAGAGTAATCTTTCAGAAGTGGACTGGTTCGCGTCACTGACAGCAAATGTCAGCCACCGTCTAAGAACGCTCACTGCTCAATCTCTGTTCGTGTATAAACCATGAGCAGTAGGCTGTGCATGTGAGCTGCCGGAAGTGAATATGTATACAACAACAGTGTAATTTGAAGCTTTCAGCTTTCTAAATGCCTGCTAATTCTAACATTTATGTGTGCATTCTTCTCCCGAAATCGGCGTATGGCTGCCTAAATGGCGGGGTAAAAACGGTCAAGCAAGTAGAACCCGTGGGAGTTTCAGCCCATGAACGAAACAAACAAACATGTGTTCATTCTGCCAGGATACTTTTGTTTTTGTAAAACGCTCTCTGGCGTGTCTGATTGTTAGCAATACTACTGTGTGTTCATGCTACTAAAAACACAAAACAAACAATCTTGCTACTCGTGTTTGACTGACTGGCCGAACGAAGGTGTGGCGAGTGGCTGTAAGGCGACAATGCCCCCCCTTCACGGCGCATTGGCAAAAAGATGCACGCATCACCACCCCCCTTCTCCCTTTCACATCTGTGTTTGTATATTTTGCATTAAAGACCTACTGCACGTGTGCGTGGTGGGGTCGCACGTAGTCCCTGCGATACACGACGAAGGATTGTCTACACAGCTTTCGCCTTTGGCCACACCTGAGACAGAACACGGACAAACAGTACATTACACAAGGTTTTTATGAACCGAACATGACCCCGTTGTGACCCCGAAATTTGACGAGGGTCAAGAAAACTTGGGTCATGTTGGGAGATCATCAAACCCTAGACGTGTGCAAAGTTTCAAAGTTCTATCTTCCAAAAAAACATCCGAGATAATCCCAACGTTAATTTTGTTGGCTATAGATGGCCGTCCGGACGGCCTAAAAACATACTGCTCATTACTAAGACTCTCCTGAGTACTCAGGGGAGTCAAAAAGGGTGGATTGCTTGTGTCAGTATAATGGTGGTTACTTCAGGCAAACAAAGTGTTAAATATGACGAATTCAGTGTAGTCCCACCTACTCACCAACACACGCATAAGTCACGCAAAACACACATACACAAACACATCACACACAAACACAACACTCAACCTCATCCCTGTCCCTAACCCACTCCCAACCACACACAAACGCAACACATACGCAACACCATATCACCTGCCCCCCCCCCCCCCCCAAAAAAAAAAAAAAAAAAAAAAAAAAAAAAAACCACTCCCAACCACACACCAGCACCAATAAATATTCACCACAAGCGAGGGTGTCTGGTTCGGGGGCGAAGCCCTGCTTGCATATGCAGAGATCGGTGGTCGTGTTGCAAACGGCGTTTTGATCCTCACACGATGTGCCGTCCGAGCACTTCCCGTGCACCTTCCCTGTGACGGGCTCTGTTGATATACGAAGCGAAATCAATGCATTTAGTCCAGCTGTAAAACTCACAGTATAATACTGATCACGCTGCATTTCGCGAACACAATGCTGTGCCAATGCCCGCGACCCAGACTGAAAGTGGTGGCATATTCACATATACTGTTCAAAAAAAGAAACGCATAGCTTGTAATATTTGGTTAATTTAGTTATATGGCTACAAGGATATCCACCAAACTGCAGAAAATGTTTATCTGGTCGTCGACCTTTCGGCCATTGCCACAAGTGAGCTCTGCACGTGACGCATGCGTTATCAGTGGCTACAATGTCAAAATTGCTCATTTGGCATGACCACTCGTCATGCTTCAGTGTAATCTCGTGAAACTCGGGGAATATTGAGCTCTCACCATGTCTTCCAAAACCCATAAAAGCGGATTGTTCGCCACAAAGAAATCAGACGACAATTCAGCGACGAAAGATGGCCCGATTGAGCAGAGAAGACCGCCAAATTGCATTGGGTCGTTTACAAGCAGGCCAAAGTCAAAGTGCAATCGCCAGGCACTTCCACGTGTCCCAGAGCACCATCAGTAGACTGTGGGTCAGGTTTCAAGCCACTGGCTCCGTTGCTGACTTGCCACGAGCGGGAAGACCAAGGGCGACAACTGCTGCTCACGACCGCTTCATACGGCTCCGCCACCTCCGGAATCGTTTCCTGTCGGCCTCATCTTCTGGCCAGGCTCTCCCCGGGCCACACCGATTATCGGACTAGACCGTGCGGAACCGCCTGCATGAAGCTGGTTTGAGAGCTCGCAGACCTCACAGAGGAGCTGTCCTCACCCGCCGCCATCGCCAGAACCGAGTGCAGTGGGGCAACCAGCACCTTCGCTGGACCGTCCGGAATCACTGGAGACACGTGTGGTTCAGCGACGAGTCCTACTTCCTGCTCCAGCGACATGATGGTCGGAGGAGGGTCTACCGGAGAGTAAACGAACGTTACGCGCCCAACTGTGTGGATGAGGCACCCGTTCATGGTGGTGGAGGCGTCATGGTGTGGGGGGCGATCAATACAGCTGGAAGGAGCACCCTGGTGCACGTCCAAGGGCGCATAACTGCCCAGCGATACGTGGAGGAAATTCTGCGCCCACACGCCCTTCCTCTTCTGGCTGACCAGGATGCCATATTCCAGCAGGACAACGCTCGCCCGCACACAGCACGACTCACCACCCAGTTCCTCACCGACCACCATGTCCAGGTGCTTCCCTGGCCATCCATGTCGCCAGACATGAACCCGATAGAACACCTCTGGGATGAATTGGACAGACGTGTGCGCAGGCGAGAAGAAGCGCCGGCAAATCACCGCGATCTATTGCAGGCACTTCAGGAGGAGTGGGACACCATCCCACAGCAAGATATCCGGCATCTGATCCAGTCCATGCCCAGAAGGTGCCGGGCAGTTGTTGCTGCTCAAGGCAGTCACACCCCCTACTGACTTGACAGCCTCGGCACCCAATCGTATTGATTGACTGATTGATTTGAAGATGCAAATGAACTGTGTGTGCATTCAACTGTGTCCATACCAAATTTCAAACAAATAATCTAAATATTGGATTTTCTGTTAATTTTTTCGAAAAATAAAACAAATTTGGCAAGTAGCAACTATGCGTTTCTTTTTTTGAACAGTATAGAAAACGTGAAGTCATGCAGTACAGAACAGAAGCGTACAGTGCGTCAAAGGAAAACGCCTTTTTTCCTTTTTACATTTAGTCAAGTTTTGACTAAATGTTTTAACATAGAGGGGGAATAGAGACGAGGGTCGTGGTGTATGTGTGTGTCTGTCTGTGCGTGTGTGTGTGTGTGTGGAGCGATTCAGACCAAACTACTGGACCGATCTTTATGAAATTTCACATGATAGTTCCTGGGAATGATATCCCCGGATTGTTTTGATTTTTTTCGATAAATACCTTTGATGACGTCATATCCGGCTTTTTGTAAAAGTTGAGGCGGCACTGTCACACCCTCATTTTTCAATCAAATTGATTGAAATTTTGGCCAAGCAATTTTCGACAAAGGCCGGACTTCGGTATTGCATTTCAGCTTGGTGGCTTAACAATTAATTAATGACTTTGGTCATTAAAAATCTGAAAATTGTAAAAAAAAAACCAATTTTTAACAAGAAGGGCAAAGCCCATACGACTCACATGCTTTACACATTTTTCCTGCCAAAATACATGTGACCTTGACCCAAGGTCAAGGTCATCCAAGGTCATGCAACACAAAGCTGTTAATTCAAGACATAGGAAGTACAATGGTGCTTATTGGCTCTTTCTACCATGAGATATGGTCACTTTTAGTGGTTCACTACCTTATTTTGGTCACATTTCATAAGGGTCAAAGTGACCTTGACCTTGATCATATGTGACCAAATGTGTCTCATGATGAAAGCATAACATGTGCCCCACATAATTTTTAAGTTTGAAACAGTTATCTTCCATAGTTCAGGGTCAAGGTCACTTCAAAATATGTATACAATCCAACTTTGAAGAGCTCCTGTGACCTTGACCTTGAAGCAAGGTAAACCAAACTGGTATCAAAAGATGGGGCTTACTTTTCCCTATATATCATATATAGGTGAGGTATTCAATCTCAAAAACTTCAGAGAAAATGGGAAAAATGTGAAAAATAGCTGTTTTTTAGGCAACATTTATGGCCCCTGCGACCTTGACCTTGAAGCAAGGTCAAGATGCTATGTATGTTTTTTGGGGCCTTGTCATCATACACCATCTTGCCAAATTTGGTACTGATAGACTGAATAGTGTCCAAGAAATATCCAACGTTAAAGTTTTCCGGACGTCCGGACGGACGTCCGGACGTCCGGACGTCCGGACGGACGGACGGACGGACGACTCGGGTGAGTACATAGACTCACTTTTGCTTCGCATGTGAGTCAAAAACGATCCAAATTTACGTTAATCTTATTCTTCATCATTTTCTGATTCCAAAAACATATAAATATGTTATATTTGGATTAAAAACAAGCTCTGAAAATTAAAAAAAATTAAATTATGATCAAAATTAAATTTTCGAAATTATTATTATTATTATTATTATGAACATTTGTGCGCCTAATCTAAATATAGCCCTAGGCGCTTACAAAATATAAAATACATAGTGAACATTATACGAAACACAAATCGACAAGGACTCATACACTCGCAGACAGGCGCACAGCGAGAACGCGACGCACTCACTCATACCAACTACAGGCACATGCATTCTAGACGGAAAAACAGTCGTAAATAAATAAATAAAGTATTGGATACATAAAGTTAGTTGAGAGAATTGAGCTGGAAAGGGAAGAAGAAGAAGAAGGAAAGAGACAAATCAAGGACCAGCAGGAGAGGGTGATGTGTGGTCATTAACGGACTAGTGAGGGAAGAGGTGTGTTTTGAGTGAGGTTTTGAATGATTGCATAGATGTGGAGTGCCTGAGTGAATGCGGGAGTTGGTTCCAGATGGATGGGGCCTGGTAGGAGAAGGTGCGCTGGCCATATGTTTTGGTGCGTGCTGATGGTATCCTAAAAAGGCGGGTGTCTGCGGAGGATCTTAGGGAGCGAGAGGGGGAGTAGACATCAAGAAGGTCAGAAAGATAGCTAGGGGACGATAGATCAAAGTTTCTGAAGCAGAGTGTGGAGATCTTGAACTGAATCCTCTGTTGAACAGGCAGCCAGTGTAGGGTTTGAAGAAGAGGGGTGATGTGGTCATGCTTGGAAGAACGAAAGATGAGGCGGGCGGCATGATTCTGAACACGCTGAAGCTTTTCGATGATGTAGTTGGGAGAGCCAGATAGAATGGAATTGCAATAATCGAGTCGGGATAGGACAAAGGCGCAGAGCAGAGTTTTAGTGGCATCCTCGGTGAGGAGATGACGGATGGAGGAGATGCGGCGGATTTCAAAGAAGCAAGTGCGACAGACATTGGCAACATGCTGATGGAAGGACAGGGACTGGTCAAGAGTGACACCTAGGTTGCGGACAGCAGGAGAAAGAGCAATAGAAGAACCATTGAGATCGACAGACGAGGGAAGAGAAGGATGATTGAGATGTTTTTTAGGAGAGACAAGAATCATTTCGGTTTTCTCCTCGTTAAGCTTCAGCTTATTTAGGTCCATCCACGCCTTGAGGTCGGTGATACAAGACTGGGTGGAGGCAATGAGGCGAGGGAGGTCAGAGATAGGTCCAGAGAGATAGAGTTGGTTGTCGTCGGAGAAGCTGTGGTGAGAGAGAAAGTGGTGAGCGGCAATTGAAGGGATGGGTTGGGTGTAAAGGACGAACAAAATAGGCCCCAGGACGGAGCCCTGGGGCACACCGTACTGTAGAGGAGAAGCAGAAGAAGATAGGCCGTTCACAGAGACAGACTGGTAGCGATCGGTGAGATAGGACTGAAACCAAGAAAGGACAGACTGAGAAATGCCAAAAGAGTTTTGAAGGCGGGACAAGAGCACGGCATGATCAATAGTGTCAAATGCCGCGCTCAGGTCCAGCAGAGAGAGAAGGCAGACGTCGTTGTTGTCGAGTGCAGTCAGTATGTCGTTGCTAATTTTCAGTAGAGCGGTTTCCGTCGAGTGTCCAGAGCGATAGGCAGATTGATTGCAGTAGAGAAGGTGGTTGGCTTCAAGATGGTCCAAAAGCTGGGAGAGTACGATTTTTTCTGTTATTTTGGAGAGAAATGAGAGATTAGACACTGGTCTGTAGTTCTTCAGATTTTCAGGATCCAAGGAAGGTTTCTTGAGAAGAGGTCGGAGGATAGCGGATTTGAAAATGGCAGGAAAGGACCCAGATGAGAGAGAGGCGTTGATGACGGAGGTGAAATGCGGGAGGAGAGTATCTAGACAGTGAGTGAGGATAGAGGCGGGAAGGGGGTCAAGTTCGCATGTTTTGATGCCGGCGTGCATGATAGTTTTTCTGACTGTGCTTTCGGTAACAGGCTGAAATGAGGAGAAGGCAGGGCCAGAATAGGAGGGGTCAGGGATGGGGGACTGGGAAATCGATTTAAAAACACTTTCATCTTATTCCTTGTCGGTTTCTGATTCCAAAAACATATAGATATGATATGTTTGGATTAAAAACACGCTCAGAAAGTTAAAACGAAGAGAGGTATAGAAAAGCGTGCTATCCTTCTCAGCGCAACTACTACCCCGCTCTTTTTGTCAATTTCACTGCCTTTGCCATGAGCGGTGGACTGACGATGCTACGAGTATACGGTCTTGCTGAAAAATTGCATTGCGTTCATTTTGATTCTGTGAGTTCGACAGCTTGACTAAATGTTGTATTTTCGCCTTACGCGACTTGTTTTTTTCTAAGCTTGTTAATAATTCAAAGGTAATATTAACAGCTATTGTGTTTTCAGCGTAGCAATAGGGCCCGATATTTAGACGAGACAAGTATAATGCCGACGAGTCGAAGACGAGTCGCATTATACTTGTTCGAGTCTAAATATCGGACCCTATTGCTACGATGAAAACACAATAGCGATTATATAGCTATTCTGACATTAAATTCTGTGTTAAAATCATGTTTTTGTCAGCAACAAGTACCAGAATGGTCCATGTCGTTGATTGCAGACGACGGTTCCCTTTCCGCATGAAGCCACGGAAATAACCGAACATTGAAAAACCCACGGACATGTATTACGGAGAAAACTCGAGATAACCGGATGTTTAGCATTACGTCAATATGCTAGGAATCATATGACGTCATGACGTATCATGCTTGCCTACGTATATTGTATGTTCGAAAGTCTGACTTCTGTTGGGAATTCGCGTGGTGAAGACTGCGGTAAATCTGTAGATGATAAGAGAACAAGGATTGTCTCAGAAGAAACGACTAAATGTTTCAGACCGGTAACTTCATTTCAACATTGCACTATACAATGGACGTTCTATGTGACAGGAGAGTTTGCTGATTTTGTGTTAAACATTGGAGAGATCGTCTGCTAGAATCAGAGATAGGTCGCTTCAGATTGCAGCTTCTGTAAATTTGCAAGGTTTGTTGCCTGTTAAAGAACTGGATTTTACACGTAATGTATGTCATGTACAGTAAGCAACAACAAAAACACACACACAGCAAATGGCATCGTCTGTCGACTAGTCACAGAAACAAACCTGGCGAGGTGTGCGTGTACTTTATACACGTGGAAGAAACCGGAACCATGCGTCTTTGTTATTGACAATATGCTTTTGGATATTGAGTAAAATGGCCGACTTCCGTAGCATTATGCTTTGATGATCGGAAGAGACCATCCAATCACAGCCCCCGAATTCCCCCACGTGTTCATCAGAATAGCTATATATCTATATGTTTTTGGAATCAGGAAATAGACGGGCGCTGTGGCGGGGTGGTAAGACGTCGGCCTCTTAATCGGAAGGTCGAGGGTTCGAATCCCGGCCGCGGCCGCCTGGTGGGTTAAGTGTGGACATTTTTTCCGATCTCCCAGGTCAACTTATGTGCAGACCTGCTAGTGGGTTATCCCCCTTCGTGTGTACACGCAAGCACAAGACCAAGTGCGCACGGAAAAGATCCTGTAATCCATGTCAGAGTTCGGTGGGTTATACAAACACGAAAATATCCAGCATGCTTCCTCCGAAAGCGGCGTATGGCTGCCTAAATGGCGGGGTAAAAACAGTCGTGTAATAGGAAAAATGAAGAAATCAGGTTACAAACCCGCCTTAGAGAACTGGAAAGATTATTGATTAATAAGATTAAAAATAATGGGTTGCAAACAGAATTATTAAAATTGAAAGTTAGAATTATTAGAACTAGAAAAAGCAAGGGGTGCACAGGTTAGAGCTAGGGTGAAGTGGATAGAAGAGGGGAAAAAAACAACACAATTTTTTTTTGTAACTTAGAAAAAAGACAAAAGAAGAAAAACATTATGTCACGCCTCAGCACTTTAGCGGGTGAAACAATAACCGACCAGAAATTGATTTTACAAGAACAAAAAGAATACTATACACTTTTGTATAGTCTGAAAACTGATTCTGAAAATACGGTAAAAGATAGTTTGGATTTTTTGTCGCAAGAATGTGTTCCACGCCTTCGTGAAGAACAGTCACGTTTATGTGAGGGGTTAGTAACTCCCGCAGAAGCAGCCGACGCTCTGTGTAGCATGAAAAATGGCTCGGCCCCCGGGGTTGATGGAATTTCTATTGATTTCATGAAAGTATTTTGGAGCAAGATAAGCATATTGCTTGTTGATTCATTTAATGAATCATTTGAAAGGGAAGAGTTATCATATACGCAAAATCAAGGGGTGATAATACTACTGCATACAGGAAAAGATTTGGATAGAGAACGATTAAGTAATTGGAGACCAATTACTTTAACTAATACTGATTATAAGATTCTAGCTAAAGTTTTGGCAAGAAGAATGGGTTTAGTAATGAATGAACTAATCAGTGTAGATCAGGTTGGTTACCTAAAAGACAGAAATATATCAACAGTGATTAGAACGATTGATGATGCGGTTAATTACTTTAATGTTAGTGGAAAGGCGGGTTATCTGCTTGCCCTGGATTTAAAAAAAGCTTTCGACAGTATATTAAAGTCGCTACTTCTTAATGTTTTTGACAGATTTGGATTTGGATCTAGTTTTAAAAAGTGGGTGGAGATTTTGATAAAAAGTACTACAAGCTGTATAAATCATGGAGGTTGGTTATCGGAGAGTTTTAACGTATTTAGTGGAATTCGACAAGGTTGCCCGTTTTCGCCGTTGGCTTTCGTCTTGGCGGTAGAATTGTTGGCGATTAAGATAAGAAACAGCCCTATAGTTGGAATAATTACACCGAACATGATTAATCAGGATGGTACGGTCATAAAAATAAAACAAATGGCAGATGATACAACCCTGTTTTTAAAAAACCGAGATGATGCTAACATGGCAATGAACATATTGAACCAATTCAGCAAAGTCTCAGGGCTACAATTAAACTTAGATAAAACGAAAGCGTTGAGAATGGGGAGAGAACCAACGGAACCTAATCTGCCTTTCCACGTTGTTAAGGAGATTACAATTTTAGGGATTGAATTTAGTAGTTGTAAAATGGCAAAAGACATCGAGGAAAACTGGAAATTCAAAATGGAGAGTCTTGATGCCATGATTAAACAGTGGAGTAAAAGAGATCTCAGTATACAGGGAAAAATAACAGTTATTAAAACGTTTATGACTTCCCCATTTGTGTATATTATGCAGTCTGTTGGTCTTCCAAAGCAAGTTCTCACACAGCTAAACACGAAACTATACAAATTTGTATGGCAAAAACCATATAGTAATAAAAAAGCTTTTGAAAAGATAAAAAGGAAAATTATGGAGTCTGAATATGAGCATGGTGGATTGAAAATGATCAATATGTTTGATATACAGAAAGTGTTTTATTTAAATTGGATTGGACGGTTGCATGAAGCAGGTCGAGAAAATTGGAGTGCAATCCCAAAATGGCACATTCAACAATTAACAGATTTTGATCATTTGGCAAAAATTAATTGCACACAAAAGGAATTACAAGGAATTGAAAAAGTTCAAAATGATTTTTGGAAAGAGGTATTTTTGACATATCTTGATAATAAGAATAAAGTAGGCTTAGAGGAAGTTGACAGAAATGATGTTGGTAATCAACTGTTATTTAATAATAGCCTGATTCAGTTTAAAGGTAAAGTGTTGGATTTTGTAAAATGGCGCCAGAAAGGTTTTAATGTTATAAATGGTTTGTTGAATGTTGAAAGAAATCTGTTTCTTTCATGTGAAGATGTACAGATCACTGTGCAGCAAAACCCTGCAATAACCTTTTTTGAATACAACGCTGTGATGAATGCAATTCCAAAACAATGGAAAGATTGGATTGTAGACAACCCAGCACATACAGTTAATGTAGATATGATTGATGATGAATTCAATGTGTTTAAAAGCAAACCCAAGTTAATTAAGTTATATTTAAAGAAAAAACGGAATTATAGCATTGAAAAATCTCATGCAATCGATTTTTGGAAAAGAAAACTAGATTTTGTTTTTGTCGAACAGACGTGGTTGTTGCCACGACAGGTGACAAAAGAAGTGCGCCTGCGTGTGTTGCAATGGAAAATTTGTCACAATTTATATCCCACCAATATTTTATTACATAAAATGAAAGTAAGTCAAACAAAAAACTGTAACGAGTGCCCACATATTTTGGATGTCATGGAACACTTTTTCTATGAGTGTCCCCGAATTAGAAGGTTTTGGACTTATATTGAAAACAATTTGAACAGTCTGACAGGTCGGGCTTTCTTATTATCTATTACAGATGTATTATTCGGAATCGAAAAATGTCAGGAATCAGCGTTAATTAACCATGTTTTATTGATAGCAAAAATGTGCATTAGCAAAGTTAAGAAAACCAAATCGCATATTCCATTGGAAATTGTATTTCAACAAGAACTTGCGCTACCAAAGGTTTATCCCCATTGTCCTAAGTTAGATTGTTGTTGAATTAAAAAGTAATTTAATGGAAATGTAACCTGTAATGTAAAAGAAAACAAAATTAAAATTTCATTAAAAAAAAAAAGACCAATGAAGAAGGAAATGTTCACCGCCCCAAAAAAAAGAAGAAGAAAGAAGAAAGAAAAAGAAAGAAAAAAAAAGACAAAAGAGGCAAAAAAGATGGGTTGAAGCAGCCTTGCATGCAACTGAGGTCAAAAAAACCAAAAAAAAAATCAACTGAGGCCATAATATAACAGTCTTTAGTCATAATTTGTGTAGCAGTTGACAAGTTATCCATTTTAAAATGTTCGTACGCAACGGATTCATTGAATCTTTTCAAGTTCAAAATAAGCTGATGTGACCCATCTGGCTTTTCAACAAGAAAATAGGTGAAACCACCTCATCTTCTTCTGGTTTTGATGGCTCAATGACATGCATACTCAATAGATGTTCTACTTCTGCATCCATTATCTGAAATAAGTGACCAGGAACTTGATTGTTGGCCTCATGCTGAGTTTCCACCTTCTCAATGTCTTCACTCAAAGGAATTTCTGTTCCCTGTACCATATCAAGAATAAAGGAATGAGATGTTAATTTCTTCCAATTGTTTCAGTTTACCTGCTTCAAATTCAAATGTGGCATTCTTTATTTCACATACCTCTTTGTTGTCTACTCTGCTTGCCTGCTTGTCGTTGTGCCGGAGAAGAATGGTCTCCCTTGACATCTCCCTCTCCCCCTGAACTGAGCTCCTCTCTTCCAGTTCCACCTTCCTCTTCCTCTCCATTCGGAGTTTTTTGGTGCATATTGACGGGATGGGAAATATTGTTGCCCTTTACTTGATTGAGTAAAGGCAAGTCCAAGTTTGGTTGTACAGTCACTATGAGCACACGCTGACTTGAGATCATCCCCAAATAGCCACTGAGTGACTGGTATGTTTGAAGATGCCAGTTTTCTGTATTTTCTGTTCACATTTTGTCCAGACAATATTTTTGCTCTTCTGTCCAGTGACATGTCATACGCTGTTTTCAGTATCAGCCCACTTGCCTCAGCAATTGTTTGGATCAGATTTTTCTGTTCCTCACTGGCAACCCCCATTTTTAGGGACACATCCCAGGCCACAACAAGAGCATTGTTGGCCGTGTATTGTAACTTCTGTTGACGTTGTGATTTTAAGTCATACGTTTTAGCACTGTGTTCCATCAAACCCCAGATTTCGGGGTTCACTTTTGGGACGCCTGTCTCAATGTTCTTTGGGCGTTTAAACTCTCTTTCTTTTTGCTTCATCTTTTCTTCTGCAACTTCATCACCAAGAGTCTCAGAAATGTCAAAATCTTGCTCCAGTGCATTCATAATTTCACTCTCATTGGGGTCGTTCAGTTCAGCCTCGGGTCGAGATTCTGATGCTTGAGTTTTACACATTTCTTCAAGAAGGTGATCGAAATCATCCCCAGTCTCCACAGGTTGTTCGTCATCACTGACTTCACGTTTTCTCTTTTTCGATTGTTTCGTTTTGGGCGAATCGCCATCTTTGTCTACCACCATATTTAGAAACTTCAACATTTTCTCATTTTGACTCTTCATCTTTTCCCAATCCGAGATTGGTAGAGTGACTGTTTGTGGTTTTTCCTTTCCACCCGTGTCGGGTGCGTGGATGTTCTCCAAGTCATTCAATTCTGAGTCCGAATCGAGTTCCAACTCTACTTGTTTCTCTGTCATCGCGACTCGCGTTTTTTTTTAACTCGGCACGATACAGGATAAAGCACTTACTTTGTCTAGCAGAAACAATTAATTTCACACACAAAACACAACAGGTTACGGCGATTTCCGGATGAAAATGAAGTTTTCTACGCCGAAAATTCCCACATGCTGCCCATGGCCGCCATAACACATACGGGTATGGCTAGCCTAGCGCATGCGCACTCTCACATAAACCGTAGTTTCGGTAAACTGCATGAAATGGAACTTTTGTTTTTGAGGAGGGGGGGGGGTGTCTTACCGCATGTGGAACCGTTGGCCCGGGTGATTCCGCTGATACAGGTACATTTGTTGCTCACACAATTGGCCCCGCCCACACACACAGTGTCCTCGCCACAATTCGACCCTTGGGTCAATTCTGAAACAACACATCAAGTCTTAATGAAATACGACACCGTTACATGCACAGCATGGCAGTGACCTGACGAGTAGTTTTTATTTGCTAATATGACGAAGCCACAAATATAATTTTCATCTTCTATGTTTTATATCTATAGACTTAATGGGACTAAATACAATTACGACCATGTATGAACAGGTCCTTTTGAATGGTGATGCACGTGCACACGACCCATCACGTGTCACACTCAGCTGCTGTGATATAAATACCCCGACCACCAACTAGCGGGCATCCAGATCCAGATACACTTTATTCTCCACATTCTTAGTTATTTTCTAGGGAGACATACATAATAAGTGACAGGCACATTTCTTGTTGCAGAACTGACCTATATAAACAATACGTTTTCCTCTTCAGTATCTTAATCGAATAAACTTCCTGACAGTATACAACACATTGTTTTGAGTGTTGTTATAAGGTTTTTGCTCAAAAATGACCCTGTAATTCCCACTGTTTTATGTGTACGATCGAACAGCTGAAATCATTCACAGCAAGTCAACATTAGATATTTGTGATTTAAATGGAGATGTATTTAAAAATATATCTTCTTCTTCTTCTTCTTCTTCTTCTTCTTCTTCTTCTTCTTCTTCTTCTTCTTCTTCTTCTTATTCTTCTATGGGCTTAGACTCCCACGTTCACTCATGTTTTTAGCACGAGTGGATTTTTACGTGTATGACCGTTTTTACCCCGCCATTCAGGCAGCATACGCCGATTTCGAGGGAGGCATGCTGGGTATTTTCGTGCTTCTATAACCCACCGAACTCTGACATGGATTACAGGATCTTTTCCGTGCGCACTTGGTCTTGTGCTTGCGTGTACACACGAAGGGGGTTAAGTTACTAGCAGGTCTGCACATAAGTTGACCTGGGAGATGGGAAAAATCTCCACTCGTAACCCACCAGGCGGCAGCGACCGGGATTCGAACTCACGACCTCCCGATAAGGAGGCCGACGTCTTCCACCACGCCACTGCGCCCGTCAAAATCTGACACAGGATGCTTCGTGCAAATGCAGTTTTTGTTGAACATTCTAAACTCTTTCTATTCGGCTGTCCATTGTAATTTGTTTGTGAATTATATTGGGTAGCAACCCCAAGTCTTTAGTTGAAAACTCAGCATTTCCGGCTCATTGTGATATCCATTTCCATGACATGTCTGTTATCATTTGATAAAGTACCCCAACAAGGAAATGACGTACGTATATAGTTGACGTAACTTGAGTAAAGAAAATTCACTTTATTCTTCAGAACTTTGACAATGACATTTTCAAAAGTGAGCAGGTCACATTGCACACTCAGAGGGTGGGTGTTGCCGTGCCGTTATATAAAGTACCCACCGACAAAACTCGCTTTGAGATATTGTTTAGATAAAGAGTGTATTATTTCACATCATTTGAAGCGTCATTGTTTAGAATAAATCACACTGATATTGCGAATTCAATTTTTTACTTTATCTTGCATATTTTTAGCATGATAAACAAATAGGTTCCTTGTCTGAACATTATAACATTTAGCGGGTCTTGTCGCGATATAACCTTCGTGGTTGAAAACGACGTTAAACACCAACTAAAGAAAGAAAGAAAGATAAGTCAAAAAGCCAACAAGTGCATTGAAATGGTAAAACAAGTGTATACAACAGTTTGGTATGACACCATTTGTGCGCCCAATTAAAATGAGACAGAACTTATGATGATATACTCACTGCACTTATTGTTGACATCGCACACGGTACCTGTGTTGCAAAGGGATGGGGTGTCTCCACAGTCCATGTTAAGAAACAGTTCTGAACACAGAAGGCATCGTTCATCTGTCAGTGTGTGTGTGTGTGTGTGTGTGTGTGTGTGTGTGTGTGTGTGTGTGTGTGTGTGTGTGTGTGTGTGAGCTCATGCATACACATGTGGATTATTGTCACTATGTGCTTGAAAGAGAGAAAGAGATTGAGAGAGAGAGAGAGAGAGAGAGAGAGAGAGAGAGAGAGAGAGAGAGAGAGAGAGAGAGAGAGAGAGAGAGAGAGAGAGAGAGAGAGAGAGAGAGGGGGGGGTGGAGAACGAGATACAGAGAGATTTAGTGACAAGTCTTTGGTTATGCTTGAATTACAGGGTTATATAATGCACAGAAAGAGATAGGTGAGAGAGGGAGCGCAATATGGAGGAGAGGGGATGGGAGAGATACATACATCTAAACTGAGGCAGAGAAAGAGAGGCACCCATAGGTGAGAGGGAAACTACGTATACAGACAGAGCTGTGTGGCAGTCAAGACAGAGCTAAATGGTGCGAGGCACTGATCGAAGACTGAGTTATATGGTGTGTGGCGGTGAAGACAGAGCTGTAATGTGTATGAAAGCAAAGACAGAGATATATGTTGTGTGGCAGTCAAGACAGAGCTAGATAAAGCATGACAATAAAAATACAACTGGATGATGTGAGCCAGTAACGATAGAACTAGATGGTGTGAGAAAGTGAAGGCATAGCTATAGATGGTGTGTGGCAGTCAAGACCGAGATAGATGGTATGAGGCAGTGAAGACAGAGCTAGACGATGTGAAAAAGTGAAGGCATAGCTATAGATGGTGTGTGGCAGTCAAGACCGAGATAGATGGTATGAGGCAGTGAAGACAGAGCTAGACGATGTGAAAAAGTGAAGGCATAGCTATAGATGGTGTGTGGCAGTCAAGACCGAGCTAGATGGTGTGAGGCAGTGAAGACAGAGCTAGATAATGTGTGAAAGTGAAGACGTAGCTAGACGGTGTTTGGCAGTGAATACAGAGCTATATGGTGTGAAAGAGTGAAGACAGCGCTAGATGGTGTGTGACGATAAAGACAGAGCTAGATGGTGTGTGGCAATGCCGACAGAGCTAGGTGGTGTGTGGCAGTGAAGACAGAGCTAGATGGTGTGTGACGATAAAGACATAGCTACATGGTGTGTGACGATAAAGACATAGCTGGATGGTGTGTGACGTGAAGACAGAGCTGGATGGTGTGTGGCAGTGAAGACAGAGCTAGATGGTGTGTGACGATAAAGACATAGCTGGATGGTGTGTGACGTGAAGACAGAGCTGGATGGTGTGTGACGATGAAGACGGCGCTAGATGTTGCATGGCATGGAAGAAAAAGCTAGATGACGTGTGACAGTGTCAAAAGCGCTAGATGGTGTGTGACAGTGAAGACAGAGCTAGATGGTGTTTCGCACTGAAGACAGAGCTAGATGGTGTGTGGCATTGAAGACAGAGCTAGATGGTGTGTAACAATGAAGACATAGCTAGATGGTGTGTGACACTGAAGACAGAGCTAGATGGTGTGTGGCACTGAAGACAGAGCTAGATGGTGTGTGACACTGAAGACAGAGCTATAGATGGTGTGTGGCACTGAAGACAGAGCTAGATGGTGTGTGACACTGAAGACAGAGCTATAGATGGTGTGTGGCACTGAAGACAGAGCTAGATGATGTGTGGCACTGAAGACAGAGCTAGATGGTGTGTGACACTGAAGACAGAGCTATAGATGGTGTGTGGCACTGAAGACAGAGCTAGATGGTGTGTGACACTGAAGACAGAGCTATAGATGGTGTGTGGCACTGAAGACAGAGCTAGATGGTGTGTGGCATTGAAGACAGAGCTAGATGGTGTGTGGCACTGAAGACAGAGCTAGATGGTGTGTGGCACTGAAGACAGAGCTAGATGGTGTGTGGCATTGAAGACAGAGCTAGATGGTGTGTGGCACTGAAGACAGAGCTATAGATGGTGCGTGACACTGAAGACAGAGCTAGATGGTGTGTGACACTGAAGACAGAGCTAGATGGTGTGTGGCACTGAAGACAGAGCTAGATGGTGTGTGGCACTGAAGACAGAGCTAGATGGTGTGTGGCAGTCAAGACCGAGCTAGATGGTGTGTGACACTGAAGACAGAGCTAGATGGTGTGTGGCACTGAAGACAGAGCTAGATGGTGTGTGGCACTGAAGACAGAGCTAGATGGTGTGTGGCACTGAAGACAGAGCTAGATGGTGTGTGACACTGAATACAGAGCTATAGATGGTGTGTGACACTGAAGACAGAGCTAGATGGTGTGTGGCACTGAATACAGAGCTATAGATGGTGTGTGGCACTGAAGACAGAGCTATAGATGGTGTGTGGCACTGAAGATAGAGCTAGATGGTGTGTGGCACTGAATACAGAGCTAGATGGTGTGTGGCACTAAAGACAGAGCTAGATGGTGTGTGGCACTGAAGACAGAGCTAGATGGTGTGTGGCACTGAAGACAGAGCTAGATAGTGTGTGACCCTGAAGACAGAGCTAGATGGTGTGTGGCACTGAAGACAGAGCTAGGTGGTGTTTCGCACTGAAGACAGAGCTAGATGGTGTGTGGCACGGAAGACAGAGCTAGATGGTGTGTGGCACTGAAGACAGAGCTAGATGGTGTGTCGCACTGAAGACAGCTAGATGGTGTGTGGCACTGAAGACAACACCACCTACTACAGATATCGTTGTCACAGGCTAGGCCCGTACTGCAACGGCCGCGGTCCTCTCCCTGACAGGATTGGCCCACAATCAGCTCTGAAACACAATAAACAACATCACATCAACCATGACTTTCTTCCCGTATCCCTGTTATTTGGTGGAAGTAAACCGGTTGAACTTCGAAAACAATCCACATCACAAACTAGCTTCACTAACAGTTTACAAGAAAAACGAATGCTTATGCGATTCCACTTCGTCATGTCCGATTACAGTGGACCCCCTCTCACTCCTTTTAAAGACCCACCCTCTTTAGTAAGACTCCCCAGGGGCCCGGGCAGGGACCTGTTTTTCCACTGCTTATGATGCCAAATTCACCGATACAAACGTCATTATAGAAACACAAATTGCGCTCGCTAATTACCCTCGATGAATCTTTAGAACTAACACGTCACGCCACACTTTCAGAGTGACGTTTCTTTGCTTTGACGTAATAGATTGCACGAGGCTTTAGAAGAGATCGAGGGTCCAAAACAAGCGTCTTCAATTTAGCTGCCTCGAATGCAGGACATTTTCAGTAAAATACACGTAAGTACAGTATGTAGGATAAACAGAATACTACATGGCTTGCTGTGTCGTACCAGATTTACACTCGTTGCTTTTTCAAATAGTGAACAGCTCGCTTTCGCTCGCAGTTCAATATTTAAAAAAAAAATCGTGTAAATCTGGTACGACACAGCAAGCCATGTAGTATTCTCTATATGTGTCCACCCGGTACCCCCCAAAACTGACAAAACTCTTATAAACAAGAAGGGCAAAGCCCACACGACTCACATGCTGAACAGACCTTGATCTTTCTTTCAGAAATGACAAATATCAGTTTAACTCAAACTGACCTGGAACTTGAAGATATGTAACCTAATGTGAGTTAGTATGAAAATATAATGTATTTCCCTCACACATATGTAGTTTTGGAAGGGTTATTTTCAATAGTTCAAGGTCAAGGTCACTTCAAAATATATACATTTCAACTTTGAAGGACCCTTGCGACCTTGACCTTGAAGCAAGGTCAACCAAACTAGTGTCCAAAGATAGGGCTTACTTTGCCCTGTATAGCATACACAGCTAAGGTTGCCATTCTCAATAACTTCAGAAACAAGAAGGGCAAAGCCCATACGACTCACATGCTTTACACATTTTTCCTACCAAAATACATGTGACCTTGACCCAAGGTCAAGGTCATCCAAGGTCATACAACACAAAGCTGTTAATTCAAGACATAGGAAGTACAATGGTGCTTATTGGCTCTTTCTACCATGAGATATGGTCACTTTTAGTGGTTCACTACCTTATTTTGGTCACATTTCATAAGGGTCAAAGTGACCTTGACCTTGATCATATGTGACCAAATGTGTCTCATGATGAAAGCATAACATGTGCCCCACATAATTTTTAAGTTTGAAACAGTTATCTTCCATAGTTCAGGGTCAAGGTCACTTCAAAATATGTATACAATCCCACTTTGAAGAGCTCCTGTGACCTTGACCTTGAAGCAAGGTAAACCAAACTGGTATCAAAAGATGGGGCTTACTTTGCCCTATATATCATATATAGGTGAGGTATTGAATCTCAAAAACTTCAGAGAAAATGGGAAAAATGTGAAAAATAGCTGTTTTTTAGGCAACATTTATGGCCCCTGCGACCTTGACCTTGAAGCAAGGTCAAGATGCTATGTATGTTTTTTGGGGCCTTGTCATCATACACCATCTTGCCAAATTTGGTACTGATAGACTGAATAGTGTCCAAGAAATATCCAACGTTAAAGTTTTCCGGACGGACGGACGTCCGGACGTCCGGACGGACGGACGGACGGACGGACGGACGGACGGACGACTCGGGTGAGTACATAGACTCACTTTTGCTTCGCATGTGAGTCAAAAAACTGTGAAAATGTGAAAAACAATCGTTTTTAAGACAACAATTATGGCCCCTGTGACCTTGACCTTGAAGTGAGGTCAAGTTGCCAAACATGTTTCTGAAGATCTTGTAACCATACACCATCAGGCCACAATTGGTGTTGCTAGACTTAATAGTGTCCAAGAAATATACAATGTTAAAGGTTTCACAGACGGACGGGGGGGACGGACGCCCGGAAGGACAGGCGGACGATGTCGGTGAGTATATAGACTCACTTTTGTAAGTATAATGTATTTCCCTCACACATATGTAGATTTGGAAGAGTTACCTTTCATAGTTCAAGGTCAAGGTCACTTCAAACTATGTATACAATCCAACTTTAAAGGACCCTTGCGACCTTGACCTTGAAGCAAGGTCAACCAAACTGGTGTCCAAAGATAGGGCTTACATTGCCCTGTATAGCATACATAGCTAAGGTTGCCATTCTCGATAACTTCAGAAAAAAATGCGAAAATGTGAAAAATGGTCGTTTTTAAGACAACAATTACGGCCCCTGTGACCTTGAACTTGAAGTGAGGTCAAGTTGCTGCACATGTTTTTTTGAGATCTTGTAACCATACACCATCAGGCCACATCAGGTGTTGATAGACTTAATAGTGTCCAAGAAATATCCAACGTTAAAGTTTTCCGGGCGGACGGACGGCGGGACGGACGGACGGACGACTCGGGTGAGTACATAGACTCATTTTTGCTTCGCATGTGAGTCAAAAAATGAATAAGAAAACACAGTTTTTTGTCTGTCTGCAGTTGTGGACATATAGCTTAGAGAAACATGTGATCAAAATGTGTAATGGATTTCACGTGCGATTTTTTTTCTTGGGTTGAGGAGAGGGGGTGGGGGGGGGGGGGGGGGGGGCGTATACCCCTTGATCAGTCTCGGGCGCTCTGCGACCTCGATTTACACTCTTGAATTCTAAAAACACCCCCCTTACAAACTAACTGATCTACCCTGGTGTATATATATATTATATATAAAATAAGATATAATATAATATATATTATATTATAATAATATATATAATAATATATTATAATAATATAATAATATAATAATATTATATTATTACGATGTCTGGTCTAATATTAATAATAATGTCTGGTCTAGGTACAAATACAATGGTCCTCCTCAGGACTAGATTACCTTGCGATACGTCCCCCACAAAGGGACTTTGCTCTGTAAATCTCGGTCCCCCTTGAGGAGGGTCTGATGCTCCCAATAGGCTGTCTGTGAAGGGATACTTAATTCTCTCTCTATCTCTGCTAAGAGATTTTAACAAATCTCGGAAGAAAGTCTCTGCTGACTTTCAATTGTTTCTTTCACAATTTCTGATGTTTTATAATGTGGTCACCGTGAAAGTTGCATCGCCTTTAAAGCGATCCAATTGAATAAAGCAGAAAACTTCTTCTTTACCAAGTCCTGTGTTGAACAGCAGGGAAAAGTTGACCGCTTTTCCTGTTTAACCTTTTCAAAATTAGATCTAACTTGTTCGCGTATCCATTTCTGGATCTGCAGGCTGGTACAGAGTTACCTCCCTTTAGGCTTTTTCAAATGTCCCTTGTTTTAACCTAATTTCTTGGTTAAAACTTGTCTAAATTTCTAAATTCTTTCTTAATAAATATCAATTCTACACTTTGGCCTTAAATCAAAGTGTTTCCCTTCACAGATATCCTCTTGGGGTTGTCAGATGAGGGTAGTCTCCCATGCCAACAGAAGCTACCATTCAGAGAATGGTTTGCTTCTTAGTTGGATACCATGGGTTGACAACTCTCGCCATCAGTACCACCTGACCACTGATGGGACACAATAGTGTCGAAACACGTGTCTGGTCTAGGTACAAATACAATGGTCCTCCTCAGGACTAGATTACCTTGCGATACGTCCCCCACAAAGGGACTTTGCTCTGTAAATCTCGGTCCCCCTTGAGGAGGGTCTGATGCTCCCAATAGGCTGTCTGTGAAGGGATACTTAATTCTCTCTCTATCTCTGCTAAGAGATTTTAACAAATCTCGGAAGAAAGTCTCTGCTGACTTTCAATTGTTTCTTTCACAATTTCTGATGTTTTATATATATATATATATATATATATATATAAAAAACATCAGAAATAGTGAAAGAAACAATTAAAAGTCAGCAGAGACTTTCTTCCGAGATTTGTTAAAATCTCTTAGCAGAGATAGAGAGAGAAATACGTATCCCTTCACAGACAGCCTATTGGGAGCATCAGACCCTCCTCAAGGGGGACCGAGATTTACATATATATATGAAAATATATATATTTATATATATATATGTGTGTGTGTGTGTGTGTATGTGTGTGTGTGTGTGTGTGTGTGTGGGTGTGGTGTGCGATTCATAGACATTTACTGGACAGATCTTCATGAAACTCTGCACACAAATGTTCCGACCCCCAACCCTTCACCCTGATTCAAATGACTCATGTATCACAAGTCCAGCGCTCTACCAACTGACCTACAGCGCTCCCAAATTATTTCTTTTTATCATTTTTGTCAGTCAAGATATGGGGGTGGGGTTGGTACGGGAATAATTGTGAAGCAGACAATAAGGCAACAACTTATTTTGTTTACAGGTATTGTATCTGTATACAGTGAACTTAGCTGTGTTCAAGTTTAGTTATGTTCTGTCGAGCGAATTTTTTTTAAATGCGTTTTTACTACTAAAGGAGTGATAATTTTATGTGTACGCCCTCGAGAAACCTCGATCATTTTCTGAAAATGCACGTTGATAAGTACTGTTTTATGATAAAGTTATATTCTCCATTCATTTATCTACACAAACTAATGTTTCATTTATCATTTGTAGAGCTAAATATGTCAGTTGGGACCATGTTAAGAATCGCAGTGTTTTTCGCAAAATCGTACTTGACAACCCCCAGTAAAAAAATTCGAAAAAAAAGGTTAATAAGGCTGCCACCTTTTTTCTTTGCACAGATGTGTCCATATTGCTTAGAGGAACCTGTGCACAAAATGTGTAATGTTTCTGTCAAGCGATTTGAACACACAAGTAACCCCTTAAGTGCACAGACAAACAATTAATAACGGTTGTAATAGGGGAATCCCCTGATTTGATGACGTCGGCGACCGTTCGCCGGGCCGCGACGGGCTGGTTCGACGAACGGTCGCCGACGTCATCAAATCAGGGGATTCTCCTATTAGTTAGTACACAGAACTGGTTCGGTGGAATGTTCGCCGAGCGTTCGACAAGCTGGTTCGGCGTGGTTCGGCTGTGGTCGGTGGCGGGCTTAACTCCTATTCCTGTTCTCTCGTGCCCTTTCCCCACCTCCTGTATCACCAACCCCTTCCCATTTTCTGCTTGTCTGTGTATCTGTTTTGTTTTTGTTTTGTTTCTTCGTTTCCTGAAATGAGTTAATGTATTTATTCCGCCATCATGCTAACCCTTGTTTTGTAATTACTATGATTGCTTGAAATAAGCATTATGTGCTTGAGTATGTAATCATCCATGCATTGTTCTTGTCATGATTAAAATTGAATAAAGTTCTGTTTAAACCAATAACGGTTGTTGGATTTGTTTCAGGAAGTCAAACCTGTAATATAGCACACCTTCCCACATTCCGTTTTATACTTTACTCTGTAGCTCTTCGGGAGATTTAACAGTTGTATCTCCAGCAACAGTGAGTGAGATTCGAGTTCCTCGCGAAAAGTGCAACGGAAATGGAAACCGAGACAGACGAAAGAAGTGGAGAAATCCCAGTGATAAAACAGTACCCGAAACACAGTGGTTTGAAAATTGAATAACAGAGCGCTCAAACTCTTATTGTAAGGTATCCATGGTGTGGTGACATAACTGCAACTTCAAGGCCACACTGAATAGGTATTGATGCGATTTTAGACAGTTTGTGTATGTGTGTGTGTGGGGGGTCATTATACCCTTTTAACACTCACGGCACAATCCAGTGCGGTCGCAGACTGTTCCCGAGTTGCAGGCGTCAGTTATGTTCCTGCAGTCCTTGCCTGGGCCAAAACCTTAAACACACACACACACACACACACACACACACACACACACACACACACACACACACACACACACACACACACACATAACAACAACATTGTCTATAATCAAAATATATATTGTGTCCGTTTTGAAAGATATGGTTCGAAAAATGCACAAGCAGAGTTGTCTTTTAAATAACATTGTAGTTTCTTTAATAAAAGGGAGTGTTCTACAAGGTCTTTTACGCACCCTCAAACACACTCGCACAAATTGTACACCGACTTAGTCGTTGGAGAGGTGCTTTCGGAGCTGTCTTTTAAAAGAAGATAATGACAGATATGACCAAATATTTACAGGCAGTGAATTCCAAAGGAACGCACCAGAATAAGAAAATCTAGTTTTAAACAAATTGATGCGGGGCCTTGGCAAGGCAAGGTTATTTCGAGTGTTTGAATACTATGACGGAGATGATTTGAAGAGTTGTATAAGATATGTTGGGGCGTCCTTATAGACGACTTTATACATAAATGAACATTTATTATACAAAAGCTGCTTCTTTGAGCTTAACATTCCAATACTGTTCATCTTTTCCTTTGTAGAAAGAGATGGACTGGGCTGAACTAGTTTAGCACCTCTACGCTAGAGCGATTTCAGCTTCTTCACTGAGTGAACTTCACTACACCCGTCCCATACTATGCAAGCATAATCAATATGGGGTTTTATGTGGGCATTGTAAAATAGTGTTCTTGTGTCTAGATTAATAATGCTTTGTAACTTTGACAACAGAAACAGGTTTTTAGCATTTTTTTTTATAGATTCCATTGATGTGAGTCTGCCATTTGAGATTATTATCAACAGTGAGTCCCAGTAAACGGTGCTCAGCTACTTGCTCAATGGAGTGCTCATTTAGTAACAGACTCAGAGTCATTTCTGAAAGTTGATGTTTTTGGCGAGTGCTGATTATCATAGACTTTGTCTTATCTGGATTAATAAAAATGGTTGTTGCACTGGGCTGAAACACTCACAATCTACAAGCAACAACCATGTATACGGCACAGTCCTAGTGTGGCTTGTTGGAAAAGGAAGAGAGAAGCAGATATAAACGGGCCACTACCCAATACCTCTGTCTTGCTAGATTGTGGTTTGGGGGGAACTCTAGTTGAGAGTGATTCTCCCCATGCCAGAGTGCAGCATTATCTAGTAACATGATTGTTCCCCGGGATGAGGGCTGGGAGCAGTGGCCCTTACTGGGGCAACACTAAATCAGCTGTCAGCACCACGACTGTGGCCTGGGGAGTCTCGGTGCCCAACGGGACTTTTTATCTCAACAACCACGCACCTGGGGGCTCTAATGGTACCCTTTCTCACGCTCTATTATCTGCTAGTTTAATTTCTCTTCAGCACTGGGATGTTTGCTTTTCATTTGGATGCTTTACTCGCAACAAACAACATGCAGCCACTTCGAGTGCTCCACAGTTTGCAATTGTACATTGCGGTAACTTGGTAAGTGATTTACTTGTTTTTAATTTTCAGATAATTGAATTAAGAAATATATGATTGGTTAACGATTCACCAAATAGATAAAAACTTTCTATCAAAATGGAGAGAACAAAACCTGTGCTTAATAAACAAATAAATAAATGACATCTAATGTGTTATCTTTAATGTCTTTTGCCTTCTATTAAAATGTATCTTATGTATTCTCTCTCTCTCTCTCTCTCTCTCTCTCTCTCTCTCTCTCTCTCTCTCTCTCTCTCTCTCTCTCTCTCTCTCTCTCTCTCTCTCTCTCTCTCGCTCTCTTTTGTTTGTTTAACATTCATAAAAAGTATTATCAATAGATTAGTCCCTCCCATGGGCCGCGAGGGCTGGATGTAAAAAAAGCACCTGTTTGCTTATACCATTACCCTCGTTAATAAAGAATTCATCTTCTCTCTAGATCTCTCTCTCTCTGTTTTTCTGGCTCTCTCTCTCTGTCTCTGTCTGTCTGTTTGTTTGTCTGTCTGTCTGTTTCTGTCTCTCTATCCCTGCCCCTCTCACTGGGCGAAAAGTCACGTTTTGGCACTATAACGTGGCATATAACATGAAACATGAAGTTAATCAACTGAATTTTGTGGCATTATACCTGTGCGATTCACATCAAGTTAGAACAAGAAGGGCAAAGCCCATACGACTCACATGCTTGAACTTGACCTTTACATGACCTTGACCTTCAGGGTCAAGGTCAAATAACTAAACCTAGCAATGACATCATACACTAAGAACTGCTTTACACATTTTTCCTACCAAAATACATGTGACCTTGACCCAAGGTCAAGGTCATCCAAGATCATGCAACACAAAGCTGTTAATTCAAGACATAGGAAGTACAATGGTGCTTATTGGCTCTTTCTACCATGAGATATGGTCACTTTTAGTGGTTCACTACCTTATTTTGGTCACATTTCATAAGGGTCAAAGTGACCTTGACCTTGATCATATGTGACCAAATGTGTCTCATGATGAAAGCATAACATGTGCCCCACATAATTTTTAAGTTTGAAACAGTTATCTTCCATAGTTCAGGGTCAAGGTCACTTCAAAATATGTATACAATCCAACTTTGAAGAGCTCCTGTGACCTTGACCTTGAAGCAAGGTAAACCAAACTGGTATCAAAAGATGGGGCTTACTTTGCCCTATATATCATATATAGGTGAGGTATTGAATCTCAAAAACTTCAGAGAAAATGGGAAAAATATGAAAAATAGCTGTTTTTTAGGCAACATTTATGGCCCCTGCGACCTTGACCTTGAAGCAAGGTCAAGATGCTATGTAAGTTTTTTGGGGCCTTGTCATCATACACCATCTTGCCAAATTTGGTACTGATAGACTGAATAGTGTCCAAGAAATATCCAACGTTAAAGTTTTCCGGACGGACGGACGGACGTCCGGACGTCCGGACGGACGGACGGACGGACGGACGGACGACTCGGGTGAGTACATAGACTCACTTTTGCTTCGCATGTGAGTCAAAAAACCAATGTCCATTTTGCGTGTAACTGAAAAAACATATTGTATAACAAATTCCAAACAAGCACGCAGACGGAAGAGAAAGAAAGTTATCAAAAGAGAGAGAGAGAGAGTGCGAGTGAAAGGGTTATAAGTTTACAGTTGGCGACATCACAATAAAAAAAAAACACTTCCGAATAGTACCCGCTGATGGGGAAAAAAAAAGTCTCATCTCCTTATAGAAAAGAAAAGAGAAAAAAATAAATAAAAAATACACTCTGGAATGGAGCTTAATTAGGGTGACAGAAAAAATGCAGACTCATCGACATGCTGAACACTTCTCTACTCGATAGTTGTATGACCATGATGCTGTGATTTATGGCAATCTCAGAGAAATCGAGCGAACAAAATGAATAATAATCGCTAAAAGTGGAGTAAACTACTTGTACATTTGAAGCAGTGGTCTTATCAGCAGTATACAGGTTATCAATAAGGGTCTATAAATTAAACATGTCTCTGGCAGGAGTTAACTAGCTGGTGAAGACCAAACAGAACAGTGGTTGAGCTCCAAGTTGTTTGGGGCCTCTGTAAATTAATGTTAAGATCACCAAGCAAGATTACATTTTCATCGCAACTTTTTGCTCTGTGCATCAACGAGACAAAATCATCGATCCAACTTGTTATTTTAGCAGGGTTCCGAGATATAACATTACCGTTACGGTATTACCAAAGGCGAGGATTTAACATTTTTAAAGAGAGAGATAGAGAGAGAGAGAAAGAGAGAGAGAGAGAGAGGGGGAAGGGGGGGGGAGTCATCAGTCAAGATATGTTTGGAATTTGCAGATTGCAAAGGGTCTAATCATGCGAGCGGCTTCATTTCGTAGCTCCAGATTTCTCGTAGGGACAATAAGCTATTGTTAACTACTGTGCGACTTTGAGTGTTTTCGAGCATGCTGACGTTTGCAATAGGTTTGTAATATTGAAGACCTTTTAAGTATGTAATGCGGTGTGCTCTAATAGAATTACACAGATCATTGTGTTAATAATTGCCACAGATTGAGATCGAATAATAGTCTGACCAAAACATGCGTATTGTTTCTGTTTTACATGTACGGAAGATCGGTGTACTGATTACGGGCAGAGACTGTGGAGTACCTTGTACTCTTCAGTCGCTGGTAGACTTCACAGTGATCTAGGTCCAAACGTGCACTCACCACAAGTGTAGTTGGAGATCTCAAGCGTCGTGCCGTTGATACAATCGCATATACCGTTTTTGCAGATTGCGTTGGGGTCGGAGCATGACTGGTCTGTGCAGCTCCCTCCAACGGCGTTCGTCACAGGCTCTGAAGGGCATGGAAAAACAGGAAGATCAACCTTCATAAACGAAACTATGCTACTTAAAATCTGGTGTGTGTGTGTGTGTGTGTGTGTATGTATAAGTGTGTGTGTATGTATGTGTGTGTGTGTGTGTGTGTGTGTGTGTGTGTGTGTATGTGTGTGTGTGAGTGTGTGTATGTGTGTGTATGTGTGTATGTGTGTGTGTATGTGTGCGTGCGCGCGTGTGCATGCTTGCAAGTTAGTTTGTTTGTTTGTTTGTTTGCTTAACGCCCAGCCGACCACAAAGGGCCATATCAGGGCGGTGCAAGTTAGTGCGGATTCTGATATTGCATTGTATTTTAGGTGTGTACTATTTTTTTTATATAATGCAACACATGGGGCATTAAGGAGCCTCTATCCACCTCAAGGATATAGACTCCGAATGTGTGCTTGGTGTGTGCGGGTAGTGAGGTATCAATAGGATGCCCTCCCTTGGACCACCCTAGTCTAAGGTTGTAGTCTGTGTCATGGTGGTTGGTTGCATATAGCCTGTACCTGCTTGCTGCTCTGCCTGCGCTTGTCTGTGTTGTATGAGACGGCTGTTATGACATTAGCTGCAGTCTAAGCGAGGTATCCATTGTGGTGTAATCCCTCCGGACTAGATAAGTACTGCTTGTCTCAAGACCGACCTTGCGCCTCCACGCTGGCGGCTCTGGAAACTGGGTAGCGCGAGCCCCCAGGCTAAGCAAGGCGGATCGGGGAGGAGAATCTGCCCCCATGCCGTGCGACATCCAGGCCCCTCCGGGGTGTGGATACGCCCTGGTGTCCACGAACAGACCACCCCGCTATGGGCAAATAGCACCATCAGGGCATCCCAATGGTAGAACGGGCGGATGAGGAAGAGAATTCCCAACGGCTGTGAAGATGGAGGAGGATGTCCTAATGAGTAGACCAGACTCAGTTTGTAGCCATGGCAGGCAACTGGTCTAGGAGAAGCAAACTCCAAAGTCAAAACCCTGCACCGGCAGGATATCCTGGCCTCAACGGTAAGGCAGGCGGAGGAGGAGATTTTTCTCTCCCAACGGCTGCAATGGCGGATGAAGGCACTCCAGCTATGGGGAACTAGCCGGGCAGAATGGGCTCGTCAGGCCAGTAAGGCAGCTATTCTTGGGGAGGGAGCAACCCGAGTAAAAGCTTCAACCGGGGTGGGATCCTCGGAGAAACAATCCCCCTTGTGCTCCCAGTGCTCGTTGCCTTTTTCAAATAGTGAACAGCTCGCTTTCGCTCGCCGTTCAATATTTAAAAAAACAAAATAATTGTGTAAATCTGGTACGACACATCAAGCCATGTAGTATTTTCTATGTATCTGCCATCATGACACTTGGAGACAGAACTAATCATCGATACGGTGTTCGCTCCACGCCTCAAAGGAGTCCACCCCCAGCGACTGGAGGTCCTTTCATCTTGTCCTGTGGAGCCAGGGGACAGAGAAGTAAAGCAACTGGCCGAAAAAAATAGCAAGCCCGAAGTGAATCCCTCAAGCAACATCATGCACTGGAACGCAGAGGGGGTTTCCAACAAGAAAGAGGAACTTGAACACTTCCTACACGAGAACAGCATCAACATCTGCTGTTTACAGGAGACACACCTGCAAGAAGGGAAGCCCTTCAAAGAACAGAGGGTACCAGGTATTTAGGAGCGACCGCCAGGGTAGAAAGAAGGGAGGAGTGATGACACTTGTCCGAAACAACATGAACGCGAGAGAAACTAACAGATGTATGGAAGAAGCAGAGTCTATTGAAGTCAAGATCACCACCAATGACAGCACACTAAACATCGTCAACTACTACTGCCCCAATGAAAAGATGCTGTCACTTGACTCTATCCAGGTCCCAGAGAGCGGCTTCCTCATCACTGGAGACTTTAACAGCCAGTCCCAGAGCTGGGGATACAACATCTTAGACAAGCGAGGGGAAGACATAGAAACCTGGCAAGATGACCACCATCTGATACTTGTCAACGACCCAACAGATCCACTAACATTCTACTCGCGCCGCTGGCACTCGACAACAACACCTGACCTGGCTCTCGGCACAGACGATATCCTCAAGAACATCACCAGAAAAAGTAGAACATCAGCTTGGTGGAAGTGACCATCGCCCAGTGCTCCATCAGCGGAGACTCAACACCCGGGCATCCCTCCATGCCAGATGGAACTACAAGAAGGTGAAATGGGGGATCTTTGGTATACGTTCAAATGAACTGACCAGGGATATTGCAGTGAAGGGTGGGAACATCAACACAGTGGTGAAAGAATTCAATGCCAGCATCATCCAGGCAGCAAAGGACAGTATACCGCGCGGAGTGAGAAGAGACTACATCCCATACTGGTTTGTTTGTTTGTTTGTTTGCTTAACACCCAGTCCACCACGAAGGGTTATATCAGGGCGGTGCTGCTTTGACATTTAACGTGCGCCACACACAAGACAGAAGTCGCAGCACAGGCTTCATGTCTCACCCAGTCACATTATTCTGACACCGGACCAACCAGTTCCCATACTGATCCGACGAGCTACAGAGGACACATGATGCACTATCAAGAGCTCGAGAAGAAGCTGAGAACATCCCCAGTTTGGAAAGCAACATTAAGCTCCAAGAAAGCAAAGCACAGCACATAAGAACAAAGCTTGAGTGTAAAAGAAGAGGCTGGCGAGAACAGACAGCAGGGCTAAACATGGAAAAATACACCACAAAGCTCTGGAAACTCACAAGAGCACTGAATGACGAAGGCAACAAGGGGCAGAAGATCACTCTTGAAAAATAAAATACAACCATCACAGGAAAAGAAGCTGCAGACACCTTTGCAAAGCTTTACGAGAAAAAAAGCGACACCAGCATTCATCTACCTCTACAACAGGAAGTCAGAAGAGAACAGAGGCAGAGAAGAGAAGGAACTGTCCAAGAAGCCATGCAGCATGACATCACCATGGATGAACTGAAGACTGCCATCAAGAAACTGAAGCAGAAAAAAATATCCAGGTCCAGAAAACATCACCAATGAGATGCTGCAACACCTAGGCAACTCAGCTCTTCAAAAGCTCCTGGACATTTACAACCTCAGCTGGAGACAAGGACAGGTACCTCAGTGCTGGAAAGAAGCCTGGATGATCCCAGTGCTATTGCCCCATCAGCCTGACAAGCTGCGTCTGCAAGACCATAGAGTGCATTATCAACCAGCGCCTGCAGCTGTACTTGGAGTCGGAGAGCATCGATCGTCCCAGAGCAGGCCGGCTTCCGACAGTACAGAAGTACAGAGGACCAGACAACCCACCTTGCCCAAGTCATTGAGGATGCTTTCCAGGCCCAGAAGGTCACCCTGGCAATCTTCATTGATCTGCAGAAAGCTTTTGACAAGGTCTGGAAAGACGGACTCCTGGTTAAACTCCTGCAGAACGGTATCAGAGGCAACATGTACCAGTGGACCAAATCTTACCTGCACAACAGAAGAGCCAGCGTGCTGGTAGATGGTCACTGTGGCCAGAAGGTGCTGCTCCGCCAAGGAGTGCCACAGGGAGGAGTCCTCTCGCCCACCTTGTTCATACTCTTCATCAACGACCTTGTGCCCGAGCTGCCCAGTACAGTCCATGCAGCACTGTATGCTGATGACCTTGTTCTCTGGTGCACTGAGGAGCATGCAACAACTGCGACCTACAGGATGCAACTTGCCCTCGAGAATGTTGCAGCTTGGGCAGACAACTGATGTGTAACCATCAACAGCGACAAGACAACAGCTACTCGATCTCTTCACAATCTCCGCCAAAGTACAACCTAGAAGACTGACATTGGGTGACACACCACTGAAATATGAAGACCAGCAAACGTACCTCGGAGTCACATATGACAAACGCATGGCATGGAAACACCATATCATAAATGCGGAAGCAAAAGCAAGAAGAAAACTGAACATCATGAGGAAACTTGCAGGATCACAATGGGGCGCAAACGAAAAGATCCTCAAGACAGTGTACCAGGGGACCGTACCACCTCACCTTGAGTACGGATCTAGCTCTTGGATGACAGCAGCCAAGACGCACCTTTAAGCCCTAGAGAAAATCGAAAATCAAGCGCTGAGAATCCTCACAGGCGCTATGAAGACAACCCCAACAGACAAGATGCAACAGGTGACCGGCATACCGCCACTCAGCAAGAGAAGAGAATGCAAAGCGATGGTACAAGACAGCAAGTACCAGTGCATTCCAGACCACCAAATGGATGCAAGGATGAAGCAGCTATCTTCTAGCAGGCTAAAGAGATCAAGCTTTGCGACTGAGACACGGGCCCTGAAGAGAGAACACCAAGCAAAGATGCCTGAACTGGTTCACCCATCACACTTCTCCCTTGAAGAACCACCTTGGAAAAACAACCTTGAAAACGTGTCCATCCAGACCACAGTTCCTCATCTATCAACAAAAGATGAACAGAGCGATGTGCAGA
Organism: Littorina saxatilis; assembly: GCF_037325665.1. Taxonomy (NCBI): domain Eukaryota; kingdom Metazoa; phylum Mollusca; class Gastropoda; order Littorinimorpha; family Littorinidae; genus Littorina; species Littorina saxatilis. The sequence goes on from NC_090252.1 coordinate 57,375,698, forward strand.
AGAAAGCCCTGACACTTGCCATGTTCCACGAAAGATACCCCCAAGAAGCATTGATGCGGGTCTTTACAGATGGGTCCGCCATAGACGCCGTCAAGAGAGGAGGAGCTGGTGTCTACATCCAACACCCCAGTGGGGAGTGGCAATCAGAGGCTATACCAACTGGCCTCCACTGCACCAACTACAGAGCAGAGGTAGAAGCGCTTGTCCACGCAGCCAATACCATCAGCAGCAAGGTCAATCCCGACACCCAAGTTGTCTTCTTGACTGATGCCTTGTCTGTGCTGCAAGCAGTCAACAACAACAAACTGCCACAGCTTACAACGGCACTTCATAACATCAAGTGTCTGAAGACTGTATTGCAGTGGGTCCCCTCACACTGCGGGAGATAGGGGAACGAACAAGCGGATAAAATGGCCAAACTGGGTGCGGAGGACGAACAAGAAGAAAACCCAGTGAGCTCCACAGAGATGAAAACCATCATTAAGTCTCTGCTTAAGACACCCTCCCCCCTCCCCCCAACGCACGAAATCTACCAGCAACTGCCAAGGCCTGAACAGGTAGTCATTTTCCGCCTGAGAACAGGGCACAACAGACTGCAACAAACACCTGCACCAAAAACTGCGAGCCGTGCCCTCCCCCATGTGTCCCTGTGGAGACGCAGAGCAAGATGCAGCCCACATCCTGCAGGAATCTCCAGCCCCTGAGGAGAGAGATCTGGACCAGGCCGGCGACCCTCCATGAGAAGCTGCATGGACCTGTGGAGGCTCTACATAAGACCACCAGCTTCATAACCAGAGCGAACGACAAGAAGAAGAAGAAGAAGAATGCAACACATGCAGGGCTAGTAGACATTGATTTTAGTGCAATAGTTGTATTGTGATATATATTGAGAATCATGCTTTTATATGCCTAGTAATTTTGTTTAAAACATATATAACTTATAAGGCATTGACTTCGTTAGTATAAGTTTGTATGTGTCTATCATAGTTGTTCCTTATTGCCGAATCATGTCCATATAATTCTTATTAAACTGTGTGTCTCAAACCATGAACAGGCAGGTGGATGCGTTAAGGACATTTTCCATTTTCTCAGGTTACTGGACACTACAGTGTTGTTATTGTGATTGTTATTGTAAACAGCCATAGCGCTCGTGACTGGACGACTACACGTATTGTCTACAGTAACAACAGTTCGGATCTTATAGCCTGATTTAGCCCTGTGGGAGGTTCATGGTCACTTGGAAAGACTTACAAATATCAGTTTGCTTTCATCATAGGACACTTTCACGGGAGTAGTTCCTCTGGGGCACGCCATCCGTTCAACTTGATGCCAAAGAAATGCTCAAAAGGCGCACCTTTGCAACACTTTGACGCAGTTGTCACACATGCTGTTCTGGAGATTCAACTCAAAATAACTGGATTCTGGCAGACGTGTTGTATTCTAATTTTAATGATGATGGATTTCTGACGAAATTGTAAAGCAATTGAAATCTGCTTAATCTGGAGAAAGAAAAAAAAAAGCTTACTGTCGTTCCAAAATCTAAAACAACAAAACAAAAACAAGTCGCGTAAAACCTTGTCTTGATTTCCAGCCATATCGGAAAGACGCGTTACAATAATTCAGATAGAAACACATCATTACAACACTTGTGAACCAGGGATTTATATATATATATATATATATATAAATATATCACCTCAACAATTAGTCATGTGGTTGTAACTGATCGTGCATAAACCCCATTCAACTACCCAACCCTCGTTTATTTGAATTCCCCCCGCGGGTTAGGGGGAAGAATTTACCCGATGCTCCCCAGCATGTCGTAAGAGGCGACTAACGGATTCTGTTTCTCCTTTTACCCTTGTTAAAGGCATACTAACGCACTCCCGTGTTTACAAAGTGTAGTTTGCCCACAATCGATGTCAAACGCACCATAAGACCATATAATGACGATATGTCACCATGCGCGGACCATAATACATGCATTACAGCTTGTTCTAGCCTCTGAAAAAGTGAGGATGTCAACAACGACACGGAGTTCTCTCCCTTGCATCAACGTTACATGTGTTGCCAAATCTATAAATAGGACGATCCAGATCAAAATGAAAATTAACATATCTCAACATTGAAGGGGTCCTAGACCACAATATTTTGCAGGGAACTTAATTTAGCATGTCTCCAGCTGTTGGTAAAGCAATTAGCGTGTATAGTCATCGAGTACATATGGCTTTAAGTGTTTCTTGTATAAAATATAGTCAATGTTTGTAAAGATTTTAGTCAAGCAGTATGTAAGAAATGTTAAGTCCTTTGTACTGGAAACTTGCATTCTCCCAGTAAGGTAATATATTGTACTTTGTTGCAAGCCCCTGGAGCAATTTTTTTATTAGTGCTTTTGTGAACAAGAAACAATTAACAAGTGGCTATATCCCATCTCCCCACCCCCTTTCCCCGTCGCGATATAACCTTCCTGGTTGAAAACGACGTTAAACACTAAATAAAGAAAGAAAGAAAGAAAGTTTATTTGAATCTTGGCATGTCATCATTTTCAACATTATGTAGCAGATTGATTTCTCTAATTTGTGTCACGCTTATTTCAACACAATGTCATTCTGAAATCATCGCTGTCGGATGGGGTTTTTAAACCATAAGAACCAGCAGTCATAAGGAACACAACTTGTTGTACTACTAAATAATACTTGCATCCATCACATACAATCATTTAAAAAACCATATCTTTGAAAAGTATTCAACATGAACTCTGTTAATATACTGTAAAATGCTTTTCGAAAATCCGGAGCAAAATGAAACCAGTCTTTTCTCGTAATGTGAAATCTTTAATAACATCCTCACTTAATGTTTTTAATGTACAACAACCGTTTATGCCCTTAATAAAACCAGCCTAAAATCCGTGTACGGTGTTTTGAATTACTGGACATTCCCTCGCTGGTTGCCAAACACTTAACGGAGGATTGTTCTTTGAGGCATGCAGATCGCCCCTATGAAGCACATACCACACTCGGCTGACGCCTTGTTGACATTCGATTGATCCGTACATTGACACACCATCCCATCACCACCACTTCGAGGCACGCAGGTTGCCCCTGACTGACACTGACTCCCACTGCTCAAGCAAGATTCTCCCTTCTTGGTACCTGTCCAACAGATTGACAAACAATCTATAATTACATTCAAATAAAAAGCAGACACGCAAGTAACCAGGTTAGTAAAATACAT